>NC_134483.1:256408866-256667118 GCF_040206685.1 Ascaphus truei
AACAAACACACTCAGTGTCTCTACTTTTAACTGCTCCACACAGTCTCCTTAGGTTAGAGATATAACTCCATTGGTATAGACCTACGTGGGTCTCTCTCTCTGCACCTACAGTAGAGGCAACTCTTATTCGAACAAAAACCAGTGGCAATTCCCCAAGAAACCCAGGAAACACCCAGGTACATTCTGAATACATGCCTTAAACTTTCCTTAAACTAGCCCCAGCATTTCTGCATTGATTAATGGCCCATCAGATTAACAGCGGGGGTCCCTGGCAGTCCCATTCAAACTGAATTGGACTGCCAGGGATCCATGCTGTGTTAATCCTATGGGTCGTTAGTCAATGCATAAATGCCTTAAACGTGCCTCAAACTAGCCCAGAACATACCCAGCACATACCCAGCACATACCCAGAATGTAACCCGGCTAGTTTACGGCAAATGTTAGAATAAACGTTGCCTCTACTGTAATGTGCTTACAGTACTCACGGTACTTCAAAATGGATAATGTCCGTTTTTCTGCTTATCCCAGATCTTGCTTCTTTGCCACGAAGAATCCTCACTGCTCCTCCGGTGGCCCGCGTCTCCTGTGGACGTTCTGTGCCACGTGATGACGCGATGACGTCACTCCTTCTCGCGAGAGTTCCTCTGGTGGGCTGTGGGAGTGGTGTCTCAGTCCTCTGCACTGCAACTCACACCGCATGCAAATAATGGGACAAATGGCCACCCGGTGCGAGGTGCTCTCAACTGTTGTCCGCTGCTCCTGATTATCCTGTGTCCACTCTCTGTTGGCTATACACCATGCCCTACGCGTTTCTCCTTTCGGCTTTGTCAGGGGCTGATCATTCTGTCTGTCCCTCATCTGGGGTTATATACCCTCCTCCATTACACGATTAGTTAATTAAAAAAATTTAAAATTTGCATATTAAATTGGCTCAATGGTTTAAATGTACATTGTCTAGAGCATAACAATTTGTTACTTGTAGGTACCTTTTATACTACAAATACACTGTATTTAGTGGATGATTAATTTTCTACTTTAGGCAAAAACAAATGAAAATAAATGATAACCTGATAATTCGATAGATATTTATTATTAAAGACAGAATATACCCATTAAATGTTAGCTGCCTATTACCTTCTATACACTGGCGACACACTTTATTCGAGCTCGGCTAGTCCCACGAATTCGGGTATACCCGGGTGTATTGAGGTTTGTGACTGTTTTCTGCCCGAGTGCATTGAGTTATTTTCCAGCAGGGATTGAAGCATTTTATTCCCGCTGGCTGCAATACTGCACAGTATATATATATATACTGCATTACAATTCATGAATTTATGCTATCTGGTAGACACGCGAAGCATTGCAGCCTATTAAATCCTAATCATTATCATTTAACAGATCAGCCGCCCGTCAGCCAGGCATGAACCCAGGCTGGGAAGGCAAATGCAACGGGGCTTGTCAGAGGTGAGGAGCGGCGCATTCCAGGTATCTGCCAGGTACATACCGGGTATTTGCTCGAATAAAGTGTGTCGGTGCAAGTAGTTGTATCTCTAAAACAAAACAAAAATTAAATCTTAAATGTTTTGTATATTCCCTATACTGCTTATAGCTAATAGTTCATTTACCACCATTTAGAAAAGGATAAATTATTAATTAATGTTGCATATAATTCATTCCTAAAGAGGGGAATATACTAATGGTTCAATTCCCACCTATTGAATGGCAGATGTTAATTCCCTAGTAATTTATATAACTACATACCCCACCGGCAGAATATGTTTACAGAGGTAGGTATATATATTTTTCTTAAATATTGGGTTTAGATATTTTTAACCCATTATAGATTTAGAGTCAGCACTGCAATTACTCCTGACCAAATATAGAAAAATAGATATTTATATCTTATTCGTTGTAGTAACCCTTTATCATTTTTGTTTAAGACCTTAATCTCATATTTTAGACAATAGAAATTATTACATATTAGAGAATTATTTATTTAAGTAAGTTCATTCAAAGTATAGTAGATTGTAGCAAAACAATGAAATTTTTTGCTGCATAGATATTAATGTAATATTACTCTCATAGGAGACTTAGGGCCTCATGCAGTAAGCCCCGATAAGGCTTTTTCGGCATTTTATAGCCATTTTTTCCTTCCTGATTCAGTAAGCGCCGATAAGTAGGAATTATCGGCATCTTTTCCTCCCGATAAGAACTTATCGGGAGACGGCTGCCGATAAGCCACTTATCGGCACTTTTTAAACCCAGCTGAATTCAGGAAGCCCCGATCAGCTTTTCGGTGCTGATCGGCACCCCAGATTGGAGATTTTATGGCCAATCCAGCCCGCCAACTAAAGTTGGCAACTTGCTGGAGGAGAAGCATCGGCCGGGGCGACACTTAGAAAAAATCAGGCCTTTTTCCTGTCTGTGATTGATGCCGGGGGTCCCTGGAGCTGATACCCGCACCGGACCCCCCCGGCATGCATCCGAGGCAGGAAAAAGGCATTTAAAAGGCCACTTCATTAACTTAGCGGCTAAACGCTAAGGCAATGAAGGAGTTACCCCACCGTGCCATCTTTATTGTGGGTAGCGGGGGTGGGTGAAGTGGGTATTTGGCCCTGGGTGTGAGTTTAGGACTTGCGGGGGGGTTGCGGGGGTACTTAACCCCTTCACGACCGTAGCGGTTAATACCGCTACGGTCATGAAGGGGTTAAGGCCTCCCGCTACCCACCCGCAAGCCCTAAACAACCACCATTGGGGCTAATACCCCTTCACCCACCCCCACTACCCACAATAATAAAAAATACACACACCAGCCCCACACTAACTAAATAAATAAATAAATATATATATATATATATATTTATATATATATATATATATATATATATATATATATGTGACCCCAACAACACCTATACCCCCCTAACATACAGCATAGTAATGGGCACAATGACTATTATCCACAAATGGATAATAGTGCAGTTGTCCATTTAAAATACATACACAACAATAAATACATTAAATACATATAATACTCACCACCCATGTCCGGCTGCCACGATGAAGGCCGTCCTCATCTTCATCCTGCCCATGCCCCATCCGCTTCTGCAAAACAGACACAATAATTAAAACATCCAATGTAATGTCCCCTAACCCCTTAATCACCATAGCGGTTATTAACCGCTACAGTCATTAATGGGTTAACCCACCATCACCCACATACCCTCCCCCACTAACCCCCCCAACCACCCTCACCCACTACCCACAGGGGAGTCCTACCAAATACCCTTGGGGCCAATACCCCCTCCCCCAGCACATACAGTACAATAATGTGCCAAATAACTATTATCAACATAGAGATAATACATTATTTGGCCATTATTAAACACATTAAATACCTTAATAAAATAAAGAAATTCTACTAACCTCATCAATAAGAAGGCTCCGTCGCCAGCATCATCCTTGGGGTCCGTTGCCAAAATAATAAATAGCCAATACATCTCAATTACATTAACATACCAATGAACCCCTTAATCACCTTATCGGGTACTAACCTCAAAGGTAAGTAAGGGGTGAAGCCATCCTGCAATGGCAACACCACTTATGCATAACATCCTCAATGAATTAAAAAGCAATTTCCTAAACAAATCTCATTTAATCATTCAATCTGAAGGCTCAAATGCCACTTAAAACATTGCTTTTACAGTGTATACATGTAGCATAACATGTAAACTACATGTACACGCTGCAAATCAATGTTAACAATACAGTAATCCAACTCAAATAGCCTGACATCACAAGAACTATGTTATGTAAGCAAATAAAGTCAACATCAATGAATAAACACACATGAATTACATCCCTAAACAATTAAAATACCATCCATACCAATTACACAATTAACTATAGCTATCGTAAAAGAGAACAACTTGAAAACATACAAAAAAGGACACCAACAATTACAATATACTATAGCAAGGCTCTCCATAACCTACAGTACAGCATACAGCCCAAAACTTACATCTCTCTAATAATAAAATACATTTAATACACATCTATGCATAGCAGCATAGCCATAATCATTTACAATACAGAAAATCAAGCTTTAAAAACACTATCATTTCTTACCCTGTATGTATATATCTCTCTAGACATACATACATACATACAGTGGCAAGAAATGATATGCATAAAAAAAATGAAGACATGAAAAAGCAAAAAAAAACACAGTTACATTTAATACATTTCTTTATTTAACTTACCATTACTTGCCCCCACCGACTCCCGTTGATCAGCTTACTCACGAACCAATCCACGAACAGGAACCCATAAAATAAAAACCATAAAATAATAAACATGAAAATAATAAAACACGACAATCCAGGGGTCTTCTAGTTGTAATCCATCTTCATCTGTATTCTTCTACCTTCTTCCGGGGTCTTCTTGCCGTCCAGTGCCACGCCCTGGTCTTGTTTCTTCAGAGGAGGTCCTTCCTCCTCGGCGTCTGGCTCAAAATGAGACGACATAGGCTTTTAAAGGCCTATGAAGTCACATTTTCGTCATATGGTTCCCACGGACCTGATTGGGCCGTGAAAACCATGTGTTTTTGGCCGATGTAAAAAAAAAATGATGACGTCACTTAAAGGCAATCAGAATGGCTTTGCTGCAATTGCTTTAAGATGACGTCATGAAAAGACACATGGCCGGACTCACATGGTACGGCAGCCAATCAGAGCGTGGGAAGTCTATCCCTACTCTGATTGGTTCAAGTACCATGTGACAGAGGCTTTAAATGACGTCACATCCTTTCTCCCCCAAGCCTCTGTCACATGGTACTTGAACCAATCAGAGTAGGGATAGACTTCCCACGCCACGTTGCTATAGTATATTGTAATTGTTGGTGTCCTTTTTTGTATGTTTTCAAGTTGTTCTCTGTTACGATAGCTATAGTTAATTGTGTAATTGGTATGGATGGTATTTTAATTGTTTAGGGAGGTAATTCATGTGTGTTTATTCATTGATGTTGACTTTATTTGCTTACATAATATAGTTCTTGTGATGTCAGGCTATTTGAGTTGGATTACTGTATTGTTAACATTGATTTGCAGCGTGTATGTGTAGTTTACATGTTATGCTACATGTATCTACTATATATTTCTGAAAGCACTGTATGTCTGCGTCCCTAGCGGCAATCTCATTGGTCCCTTGGCCCGCCCGCCCCGGCACACCTCTCATTGGCCTGAGGCGGAGTGACGGGCCAAAGGACACACAGGGACACACAGGGAGACACACACGGACACACACACGGACACACACACACACACACACACACACACACACCTCTCTCTCTGTCCTCTCCCCCCATCACACTCTACTCCCTCTCCACTCACCTCCCTCCACCTCCCGCTCCACTCACCTCCCTCTCCACTCACCTCCCTCCCGCTCAACTCCCTCCACCTCCCGCTCCATTCACCTCCCTCTCCACTCACCTCCCTCCCGCTCAACTCCCTCCTCGGTGCGGGGAGGACAGGCTGGGCAGGGCAGCCTGCCGCTGCCTCCACTCACCTCCCGCTCTCTCCACTCACCTCCTGCTCACCTCCCCTCACCTCCCGCTCACCTCCCCCCTCACCTCCCCCCTCACCTCCCCCTCACACCTCCCGCTCACCTCCCTCACCTCCCCTCACCTCCCACTCACCTCCCTGGCGCGGGGACAGGCATTGGCCAGGGCAGCCTACCGCTGCCACGCGGCACCTAAGATGGCGGCGGAAGGAAGGACCCCTTCCTCCCTCGCGGACTAACTAACATGGCGGCGGCCAGAAGGAGAGGTGAGTGTGTGAGTGTGTGAGTGTGTGAGTGTGTGAGTGTGTGAGTGTGTGAGTGTGTGAGTGTGTGAGTGTGTGAGTGTGTGAGTGTGTGAGTGTGTGAGTGTGTGAGTGTGTGAGTGTGTGAGTGTGTGAGTGTGTGAGTGTGTGTGTGTCACAGCGTGACAGTGTGCGTGTTGGACACTGTGTGTGTGTCTGTGTGCGTGTGTGTGTGTTACACTGTGTCTCAGACACTGTAGAGTGGCGACCGGAGCTACACATGGGGTGGGGGGGTCAGGAGCAGAGAAAGATACAGGGGGAGTGGAGAGAAGGGACCCGTCAATTTAAAGCAAACCAACCCCCCTCCTGTCCACTGCCCCCCCCCTCCTGTCCACTGTCACCCCCCCTCCTGTCCACTGTCACCCCCCCCTCCTGTCCACTCTCCCCCCCTCCTGTCCACTGTCACCCCCCCTCCTGTCCACTGTTACCCCCCTCCTGTCCACTCTCCCCCCCTGTCCACTCTCCCCCCCCTCCTGTCCAATCTCCCCCCCTCCTGTCCACTCTCCCCCCCTCCTGTCCACTCTCCCCCCCTCCATCCCCTCCTGTCCACTGTCCTTTCACCTGTCCCCCCCCTGTCCACTCTCCCCCCTCCTGTCCACTCTCCCCCCCTCCCATCCCCTCCTGTCCACTGTCCTTTCCACTGTCCCCCCCCCTCCCCCCGGCCACTGTCCCCCCCCTCCCCCAGCCACTGTCCCCCCCTCCTGTCCACTGTCCCCCCCCTCCTGTCCACTGTCCCCCCCTCCTTTTCCCCCGTCCCCCTCCCCTCCTTTTCCCCCGTCCCCCTCCCCTCCTTTTCCCCCCTCTCCCCCCCTCTCCACCCCCCTTTTCCTAGCGCTAAATGTAACTCACGGCCAACGCCGGCTCTCCCCCCCCGTTCCCCTTTATCCCCCCCCCGCTCCCCTTATCCCCCCCCCGCTCCCCTTTCTCCCCCCCCCGCTCCCCTTTCCCCCCCCCCGCTCCCCTTTCTCCCCCCCTGCTCCCCTTTCTCCCCCCCTCCTCTCCACTATCACCTCCCCGCTCCCCTTTCTCCCCCTTGCTCCCCTTTCTCCCCCCCCGCTCCCCTTTCTCCCCCCCCGCTCCACTTTCTCCCCCTCCACTCCCCTATCTTCCCCCCGCTCCCCTTTCTCCCCCCCGCTCCCCTTTCTCCCCCCCCGCTCCCTTTTCTCCCCCCCGCTCCCCTTTCTCCCCCCGCTCCCCTTTCTCCCCTCCCCCGTTCCCCTTTATCCCCCCCCGCTCCCCTTTCTCCCCCCCCGCTCCCCTTTCCCCCCCCGCTCCCCTTTCTACCCCCCCCGCTCCCCTTTCTCCCCCCCTGCTCCCCTTTCTCCCCCCTCCTCTCCACTATCACCTCCCCGCTCCCTTTTCTCCCCCCCGCTCCCCTTTCTCCCCCCCCGCTCCCCTTTCTCCCTCCCCCGCTCCCATTCTCCCCCCCGCTCTCCTTTCTCCCCCCCCTGCTCCCCTTTCTCCCCCCCTCCCCTTTCTCCCCCCCGCTCCCCTTTCTCCCCCCCCGCTCCCCCCCACTCCCCCCGCTCCCCCCGCTCCCCCCGCTCCCCTTTCTCCCTCCCCGCTCCCCTTTCTCCCCCCCCCGCTCCCCTTTCTCCCCCCCCGCTCCCCTTTCTCCCCCCCCCCGCTCCCCTTTCTCCCCCCCGCTCCCATTTCTCCCCCCCCTGCTCACTTTTCTCCCCCCCCGCTCCACTTTCTCCCCCCCCCAGCTCCACTTTCTCCCCCCCCCCAGCTCCCCTTTCTCCACCCCCGCTCCCCTTTCTCCCCCCCGCCGCTCCCCTTTCTCCACCCCCCCTCCCCTTTCTCCCGCCCCCTCTCCCCTTTCTCCCCCCCCCTCGCTCCCCTTTCTCCCCCCCTGCTCCCCTTTCTCCCCCCCCGCTCCCCTTTCTCCCCCCCCGCTCCCCTTTCTCCCCCCCCCGCTCCCTTTCTCCCCCCCCCGCTCCCCTTTCTCCCCCCCGCTCCCCTTTCTCCCCCCCGCTCCCCTTTCTCCCCCCCCGCTCCCCTTTCTCCCCCCCCGCTCCCCTTTCTCCCCCCCCGCTCCACTTTCTCCCCCCCTGCTCCCCTTTCTCCCCCCCCCGCTCCCCTTTCTCCCCCCCTGCTCCCCTTTCTCCCCCCTGCTCCCCTTTCTCCCCCCTGCTCCCCTTTCTCCCCCCCAGCTCCCTTTCTCCCCCAGCTCCCCTTTCTCCCCCTCCCGCTCCCCTTTCTCCCGCTCCCCTTTCTCCCCCCCGCTCCCCTTTCTCCCCCCCTGCTCCCCTTTCTCCCCCCCCACTCCCCTTTCTCCCGCTCCCCTTTCTCCCCCCCGCTCCCCTTTCTCCCCCCCTGCTCCCCTTTCTCCCCCCCCACTCCCCCTTTCACCCCCCCCTCCCCTTTCTCCCCTCCCCCCGCTCCCCTTTCTCCCCTCCCCCCTCCTCCCTTCTCCCCTCCTCCCTTCTCCCCTCCCCCCTTCTCCCCTCCCCCTCCTCCCCTCCCCCTCCCCCCTCCTCCCCTCCCCCTCCTCCCCTCCACCTCCTCCCCTTTCCCTCCCCCTCCTCCCCTTTCCCTCCCCCTCCTCCCCTTTCCCTCCCCCTCCTCCCCTTTCCCTCCTCCCTTTTCCCTCCCCCCTCCTCCCCTTTCCCTCCCCCTCCTCCCCTCCCACACCCTTCCCCCTCCCACCCCACTCCCACACCCTTCCCCCCCTTCCCACCAATCTTCGCCTTCCTGCCCACCTTCCTGCCTCCCCGCCTCTGCCTTTCACCCGCCCTTACTCCGCCCGCCTCTGCCTTTCACCCACCGCCTCACACCCGCTGCATGCACTCAACAGACTCCTGCCACACTCGACCCATACCTGCCGCCACACACACCTGCTGCCTCCCGCCCCTACGCACCGACATCACTGACCCACCGCCTCACACCCTAGCAGGACCCCCACTCACAGAGAGCACTCACAACCCACGCGGCACCTGCCGCCTCACACCCTAGCAGGACCCCACTCACAGACAGCACTCACAACCCATGTGCCACCCGCTGCCTCACACCCTAGCAGGACCCCCACTCACAGACAGCACTCACAACCCACGCGCCACCTGCCGCCTCACACCCTAGCAGGACCCCCATTCACAGACAGCACTCACAACCCACGCGCCACCTGCCGCCTCACACCCTAGCAGGACCCCCACTCACAGACAGCACTCACAACCCACGCGCCACCTGCCACCTCACACCCTAGCAGGACACACGCCTCACATTTTTACATCTGTTATGTCACCAAAATATACATTGTACTGTGGTGTGTTTACAATAAACCATTTTTAAACAACATCGTATTACATTTTATTCCATCTTTCTTTTCAACATTATTATCCAACCTTTACAACAAATACTCACCTATTGTTCCACGATTTATAAATAATACTACCTATTACGCATTTACATCCCGGGCAACGCCGGGTCTCTCAGCTAGTACACTGTAAAAGCAATGTTTTAAGTGGCATTTGAGCCTTCAGATTGAATGATTAAATGAGATTTGGTTAGGAAATTGCTTTTTAATTCATTGAGGATGTTATGCATAAGTGGTGTTGCCATTGCAGGATGGCTTCACCCCTTAATTACCTTTGAGGTTAGTACCCGATAAGGTGATTAAGGGTTTCATTGGTATGTTAATGTAATTGAGATGTATTGGCTATTTATTATTTTGGCAACGGACCCCAAGGATGAAGCTGGCAACGGAGCCTTCTTATTGATGAGGTTAGTAGAATTTTCTTTATTTTATTAAGGTATTTAATGTGTTTAATAATGGCCAAATAATGTGTTATCCCTATGTGGATAATAGTTATTTGGCACATTATTGTACTGTATGTGCTGGGGGAGGGGGTATTGGCCCCAAGGGTATTTGGTAGGACTCCCCTGTGGGTAGTTTGTGAGGGTGGTTGGGGGGGTTAGTGGGGGAGGGTATATGGGTGATGGTGGGTTAACCCCTTAATGACTGTAGCGGTTAATAACCGCTATGGTGATTAAGGGGTTAGGGGACATTACATTGGATGTTTTAATTATTGTGTCTGTTTTGCAGAAGCGGATGGGGCATGGGCAGGATGAAGATGAGGACGGCCTTCATCGTGGCAGCCGGACATGGGTGGTGAGTACTATATGTATTTAATGTATTTATTGTTTATTATGTATTTTTCATACACAGGGGGTGTATGTTGTGTATTGCAATGTTTATTGGGGGCAAATGTCCCCAATAAACATTCTATTCTGCCTTAACCCCTTCATTGCCTTATCGGCTATCCGCTATGGTAATGAAGCAGCATTTATGTATTTTTAATAATATTGTGCGGAAGCAGGGGGCCCCCTGAGCTGAACCACATTAATTTGTGTATCAGAGACCACCTGCTTCCCGAATTACAGGCCCCGGTTTGGGGCATCGGTTACAGTGTCGCCGCCATATTTATAGCGGGCACGTCGCGAATGGGACGCTATAAAGATGGCGGCGACACTGCCACCCGATGACACATTCCGGGGCCTGTAACTCGGGAAGCAGGGGGTCCCTGTTCCACAAAGTGATGCGGTTCAGCTCGGGGGACCCCCTGCTCACTGTACACTATTATTAAAAAATATTAATGCTGCTTCACTACCGTAGCAGATACCCTGTAAGGTAAGAAACGAGTCTTTATTGATGTGTGTGTTTTACTCATAGTGTAGATGTGCAGAGGGTCTCCGGAGCTGAAGCGTTTTTGTTTCAGGTCCGGGGACCCCCTGCTTCCCGAGATACAGGCCCCTTTAGAGGGTGCCGTTATCCCTCTGCTTTGTTTACATGCCGCGGTCACGTGATCGGGACCTTTAAATGCAGAGGGATACCGGCACCTCATAAAGGGGCCTGTATCTCGGGGAGCAGGGGGTCCCCCGACCTGAAACCAATGCGGTTCAACTCCGGAGACCCCCTGCACATCTACACTATGAATAAAAGTTGTTTAAAAATACTTTATTTGTTGCCGATGTTTGCGCTGAGAGAGCGGCTTGTCTCTCTCTGCTGCAAACATCTATCGGCAGACAAGGCCTATCGGAAGGCTTATCGGGAGCCAGCCTGTATCGGCACAGGCTCATCGGCAGCTTTGCTTTCGCAGTGCTTCGGCAGGGATCGGAAGGATTCGGCCCTTACTGAATACTGAGAGGGCAAATCGCCAAAAAAAGGCCGATCCCCCACCTATCCGCCACACTTGGTGAAAAGATTTTATCGGGCCTTACTGCATGAGGCCCTAAGACTATTTGGGATGTGAGAACACTGGAGCATTATATTGCGACCAATAGGATCCCGAGAGGTCCTGGATCTTTAAGGATCCCACATCAGATCAGGACAATATTGAATTTATGAATGAATGGAACAAGATTTTAGATCAGGCTTCAATGGAATTAATGAAATTCTTAATTGTACATAGGAATAAAAGTCTAGTTAAATTTGAAGAAGAAATTAAAATAATTGAAAATAAACTAGGAACCATTACTCAGGATTCTAAATATAAAGAAATAGAAAGGAAAGTTAAATTAAGGGTTGATAAAAATGAAAGAGATACCAAACTACGCAAACAAAGGAAAGCAAGGAGAGATAAAGAAGATTACCAGAATAATTGTTACAGAACATGGAAACAAAATAAAAAAGATGCAACGATAGATTCTAAAGATCAAAAACCAGCCAATAGTCAGACAGGTCACCAAAATGTAAGCAATAGTCAATACCATGCACCCAAATCTAATTCCTATTACAAAAAGGATAACTATCATTGGGGGGATAATAGAGGCAGACATTGGCAGGATAGAGATAGACGGGGTTCAGGGGAATATAGATATAGGAAACAGAGTTGGAAAGGGAATTATAACAAAAAACAGGCTCCCCAAAATACTAACTATAGAGATAAAGACATAGAGGAGGTATTTAAAGAAGCTGAGAATCCATCTACATCAGCAGAATCGAGGTCCTTTTTAGAGAAAAGACAGGAAAAGAACAAACCAGGAGGGCGGGGGGAGACAAAGTACCAACACAGATGAACCACAAACCGTCATCACCCCGCAAAAGAAAAATAGAAAGCCCACTAAGAGAGGAATTAGAGGAGGGGTTAAAGCCACCAAAAAAACCAGCACTATAGATACCCAAAAGTTAGGGATCTTTAATCTGAGTAATATAGTTTTGACATCTGACCAGACAAGTGTATTAAGCAAAGGTATGGCCTTTGCTCCTAGTAGTAGAATAAACACCTTTAACATTAGTAAGTTTGCCAGGAATTTAACTTTAAAGAAGTACTTCATGAAGCAAAATGTTACGCATGAAGTGACAAATGAAGGTGTTACAACATGTGAAAGATTTAAACACACAACATGTAAGAAGAAATCATTGTTCTACCCAAGTTATTTGAGGGGAGGACATATTGACACCTTCAGCAAGTCAGTTCAGGAGGATATGGAGAAGTTAGAACAGAAGAGAAACCAAGGGTCCAAAAATAATATGACAAAAAAGGAACTTGATGCAGTCCAAGAACTAATGGGAAGGGACGACATTGTAATTAAAACAGCGGACAAAGGTGGAAGGGTAGTGATCCTTAATAGACACGATTATGATTCGGAGTCATTAAGACTATTGGGAGACTCTGTAACATACAAACCACTGCAATGCAATCCAACAGAGAAATTCCAGATGGAATTATTGGAATTGCTTAACATAGGCCTAAAAGATGGCATACTAAGTAAAGCTGAGTGGGAATATTTATATACTGAATCACCGAGAATCCCCATTTTTTATTATTTGCCGAAACTCCATAAGGATCCCATCCACCCACCAGGTCGCCCCATTGTGTCCGGAATCAAAGCACTCACCTCGAACCTTTCAGGATATAGATCAGTTCCTGAAAGAACCAGTGGGCAAACTTAGGTCCTACTTAAAAGATACAATTCAGGTGCTGAATATTTTGAGGGATATTGAGTGGAAAGACAGTTACATCCTTGTTACATGTGATGTGTGTTCTCTCTACACAGTGATTGATCACACACAGGGGTGTGTGGCTGTCAAAGAAAATCTGATTCAGGATAATAGTTTAGAATTAGTCCAAATAGATTTCATTGTTGACTGCATCAAACACATTTTGGGCCACAATTATTTTTGGTACAATGACAAGTTCTTTCTCCAAGTGAGGGGTACCGCCATGGGTACCAGGTTTGCCCCAAATTATGCAAATATTTTTATGGGTAAGTGGGAGGACGAATTCATCTGGTCCAACCACGAATTTGGTGCAAACCTGGTATCATGGTATCGCTATATAGACGATATCCTCCTGATTTGGGAGGGAAGAGTAGAACATTTTGAGTTATTTCTGGCAGGATTGAATCACAATCCATACAACTTGAAGTTCACTACGAAGTACAGTAGGAATCAGATTGAGTTTTTAGAACTACTCATATACATTGAGGGGGGCCAAATCGAGACCAAAACTTTTATTAAGAGTGTGGACACTAATAATTTTTTGTTGGGAGATAGTGGACATTCTGAAAAATGGATAAACAATATCCCACTGGGACAGATGCAAAGAATAAAACGCAACTGTACCCAGAAACATGTTTTTGATGAACAAGCCAAACATTTGATGGTAAAATTTACAGACAGAAATTATAAAAAAGAATTAGTTGAGGTTGCATACAGAAAAGTTTCCCTAATGGATAGGGCAGAGTTAATTCAATATAAAACCAAAGACACTAGACGGGGAGAAGAGGGTAAAATATCAGTCCCTTTTGTAACTAAGTACAGCAATGCAGCTAGAGATATCAGGAAAATCATTCATAAACATTGGGGAATCTTACATAAGGACCCAATGTTACAACAATTATTGCCATCAAAACCTGAAATTATTTTTACAAGGGCAAGGAATCTAAAACAAAGATTAGCCCCAACTGTTTAAAGAAAGATAATCAGAAACCAGTCACGATAACAACAGGATTCTTTGTGTCAAACGTGCAAAGGTTGCAAACTACATCCAAACTCTCAAAAAAGCTTTAAAACAATAAAATTTTAAGTTTCACAAACTAATTATTAAATAAAGGATATGATTGATTGTAACTCTAGCTACGTCGTATATTTATTGCAATGTCCTTGCAATAAACAGTACATTGGGAGGACTACAAGAAAACTTAAAATACGCATTGCAGAACATGTAAGAAATATTGAGAAGGGCCTATTACAGCATAGTGTGTCAAATTTTTTTAAAGAATTTCATGGTCAAGACCCTAGAGGTCTAAAATTTGTGGGCATTGAGAAAATTAGACCTAGTTGGAGAGGAGGGAATCCTGTAATCAAAATATCTAGACAGGAGACATATTGGATTTATGCCCTCAAAACGTTAGCTCCACTAGGTCTAAACATTGACATAGACCTGGGATCATTTTTAAGGGATTAAGCCATAGTTATGATCTGCATGACCCACATTTAGTTTGATACACCATGTGTGTGAACATGAGAATTAGGAATGTGATAACTATTCCAGTATTCCCTATAGGTATACAACATTGGTGAGTTTCAACATGTGTCAATATAAAATATATGATGTAGCTTTTTAATAGATATTCCCTTCAATCACCTATGAGAGGTTATGATTTTGGAGTATGCAATAGAATGTTTATATTTGAATAACCATTTTCCTTTCTGTATGAGTGTCCTTAAAATGTCCATTGAATTTATTAGGTTTGTACAATATGACAAAAATACATTACCACTATGAAGTGTTAATCACTACACCCACAATTGTCCTTATGGAGCCCATATGAGAGTAATATTACATTAATATCTATGCAGCAAAAAAAATCATTGTTTTGCTACAATCTACTATACTTTGAATGAACTTTACTTAAATAAATAATTCTCTAATATGTAATAATTTCTATTGTCTTAAATATGAGATTAAGGTCTTAAACAAAAATGATAAAGGGTTACTACAAAGAATAAGATATAAATATCTATTTTTCTATATTTGGTCAGGAGTAATTGCAGTGCTGACTCTAAATCTATAATGGGTTAAAAATGTCTAAACCCCAATATTTAAGAAAAATATATATACCTACCTCTATAAACATATTCTGCCGTGGGGTATGTAGTTATATAAATTACTAGGGAATTAGCATCTGCCATTCAATAGGTGGGAATTGAACCATTAGTATATTCCCCTCTTTAGGAATGAATTTATATGCAACATTAATTAATAATTTATCCTTTTCTAAATGGTGGTAAATGAACTATTAGCTATAAGCAGTATAGGGAATATACAAAACATTTAAGATTTAATTTTTGTTTTGTTTTAGATATACAACTATAGAAGGTAATAGGCAGCTAACATTTAATGGGTATGTTCTGTCTTTAATAATAAATATCTATCGAATTATCAGGTTATCATTTATTTTAATTTGTTTTTGCCTAAGGTAGAACATTAATCATCCACTAAATACAGTGTATGTGTAGTATAAAAGGTACCTACAAGTAAAAAATTGTTATGCTCTAGACAATGTACATTTAAAACCATTGAGCCAATTTAATATGCAATTTTTTTAATTTTTTAATTAACTAATCGTGTAATGGAGGAGGGTATATAACCCCAGATGAGGGACAGACCGTATGATCAACCCCTGACGAAGCCGAAAGGAGAAACGCGTAGGGCGTGGTGTATAGCCAAAAGAGAGTGGACACAGGATAATCAGGAGCAGCGGACAACAGTTGAGAGGTGCGGGTGGCCATTTGTCCCATTATTTGCATGCGGTGTGAGTTGCAGTGCAGAGGACTGAGACACCACTCCCACAGCCCACCGGAGGAACTCTCGCGAGAAGGAGTGACGTAATCGCGTTGTCACGTGGCACAGAACGTCCACAGGAGACGCGGGCCACCGGAGGAGCAGTGAGGATTCTTCGTGGCAAAGAAGCAAGATCTAGGATAAGCAGAAAAACGGACATTATCCATTTTGAAGTACCGTGAGTACTGTAAGCACATTAGGTGCAGAGAGAGAGACCCACGTAGGTCTATACCAATGGAGTTATATCTCTAACCTAAGGAGACTGTGTGGAGCAGTTAAAAGTAGAGACACTGAGTGTGTTTGTTAATGAATACACCCAGCACTAATTTCCTAAGTGGTCACTGATCTGCACACCAAGGACTGTTGAGAAAATCTGCCAAGTGTTATTAATCCCTGATGAGTGTGAGATGCTCAGAATTCTCAAAAGTTTTATGATATCTCACAAAGTGTGAGTTTTTTTACTAATAATTTTATAATAAACTGTGTTACGCTATATTTGTGTTTTATCTCTCTTCCTGCATGTGATATTATGCACGAGATTATACTTGCTGTGGATAACCAGCTGTTCCAGATTCGTCGTAATTGTTCCAGATCCCAGAGTGGATACAAGGCTTGATTTTGTCCTATACGCTGTGAGTGCATATCGTACCTTCTGGTGGCTAAATTGTTAGAACGTACTACCCCATGTTTGTTTTTCTTGTCTCCACTTGCGCCTAGGTCATTCTTTTTGGAAATCCTTCGTTACCAGCCCGTGGAGCGGTAGACCTTTTGGCTGCAGACCGAGTCAGGGAAAGTTAGATTGTGAGGGTCTATACCCTCCAGTATATGTGGTAATTATTTTATTTATTGATCTCAGTGTGGTTGCGCTTATTGTATTTCTGTATTTTGTAATATATATATATATATATATATATATATATATATATATATATATATATATATATATATATATATATATATATCCTGTATGTATGTATATATATATATATATATATATATGTATGTATGTATGTATGTATGTATGTATGTATGTATGTATGTATGTATGTATGTATATATATATATATATATATATATATATATATATATATATATATATATATATAGCAAATGGAAATATAACTGTATGCTCATTTACATGTCTTAGGCAGGTTTGCAACCCCGCCTTTCACCATTATCACCCAGCACACAGCACACACACACACATATATAAAAATGAAAAAATGTTTGTCTGTCAGTTTATGCGCCCTGTGATTGACCGGCGGATGGCCACAGGTCATTGGCCTGCGGGGTGGGCTGAAGTCACAGCCAAAATCTCAACCTCTTCCTTGCATATACTGTAATAGCCATTGGCACACCCCTTCTGAGTCCTGCCCACCCTCTATCTAGCCGTGCACGAGCACAATGTAAATCATGATTGCCTGGTTACATGATCTTCCCCACAAAACTTTAGCCTCAGGAGCAGCAGCAGAAGCAGCAGCAAAGGAGAGTAGCTCAGAATTAATTAAACCTTATTACATTGCACTTGTGTGTGTGTATACACACACACATACATATAAATGGGCTGACATCACGGCCACGCCTACGCAGGGCGTAACAGACACACCACCCTCACACCGTGTGTGCCTCTTGGCCTCACTGTCCATGTGGTGACTGGCAGGACAGCACAGTGACTCCTACTCCTCCATTTGATCTGTTTGCTTATTGGCAGGACCCCACAGTCACTTCTACTCCACTCCGCAGCCTCCATTATAGTCTCCCCCTTCACCCCGTGCCGCCATCCTCCTCTCACACCACCACCCCACTACACACATATGCGCATCCGCATCCTCCCTCGTGCTCTCCCCCTTCCAATCGCACCGTCCTCCCACTCACCTCACCGTGCCTGACCGCCCCATCCTCCCTCACGCTCTACCCCTTCCAACCACGTCATCCTCCCGCTCACCTCACCGTGCCTGACCACCCAAGCGCCACCATCCTCCCACCTCCATTCACCTGCGGCTGCCTTCCAGTCTCTGGGAGGCGTTGCAGACGGTGCATGCGTGCAACAACCAGCATACACACTATCAAGGAAATAATCTGCATACAATTACAACTGACCTCCCCCACCACTGTCTCAGAATCTCACCCCATCACCTACACAGTCATATACACACACACACCAACAACGCCAAATGCAAGCTCCAACTTCTACTAGTTCCTCCCTCACTCTCTCTCCCTTCCCCCTGCGCCGCCATCCTTCCGCTCGCACCACCACCCCACTAAACACACACATGCACCTCCACATCCTCCCTCGTGCTCTCCCCCTTCCACCCGCTCCCTCACTCTCTCCCCCATACCAACGCACCATCCTCACACTCACTGGCACCATCCTCCCGCTCACTAGCTAAAGTTACCTGCCGTCGGCGAGCTCTGAAGGGGGGGGGGGAATTGTAGATGTGAAGGGGGGGGTTGGGCCATGACAGAGGGAGGGAAATCAGACCTGTGAAGGGGGGGAAGAGGGGAATGGAGCTGTGAAGGGGGGTGGGGCACACGGGACTGTGAAATCGGGGGGGTGGAGGAATCGGACATGTGAAGACAAGGTGGGAACCCAGCTGTGAAGGGTGGGGATGGAGCTGTGAAGGGGGGGTTGGAATGGAGCTGTGAATGGGGGGGAATGGAGCTGTGAATGGGGGGGGGTCAGAGCTGTGAACGGGGGGAACTGAGCTTTGAACAAGGGGGAACAGACCTGTGAAAGGGGGGAAATCACAGATGTGAAGGGGACGGAACTGTGAATGGGGGTGGGGCAGAGATGTGAAAGGGGGGGCAGCTGTGAATGGGGGGGCCGCATACATGTGCAGGGGGGGGCCTGATTGCCGTGAACGGGGGAGAAACACAGGGGGGAGAAAGGGGAAGGGGGAGAGAGAGACGGGAAGGGTGAAAGAGAAAAGGGGGAGCAGAGAGAGAGAGGGGGAGCAGAGATAAGGGGTGAACAGAGAGAGAGGGGGAGCAGGAAATTTTAATCCCGAGCAACGCTGGATATATCAGCTAGTGCAGTATATATATATATATATATATATATATATATATATATATATATATATATATATATATATATATATATATATATATATATATATATATATACCTGTATATATGTTATTTCTGAAACCACACCTACAGGTCTTAAAGGGAACAACGAGCAAGGAGAGTACAAAGAGTCAGACAGGATCAGAGACTACGGTATATTCCCTCATCTCGCAAAGGAAGGAGGAGAACACCTAGACAATGGTGCTGGTACAGCCTCGGCCCCTTTTATTCTCCAACATCTCCGAATTTTTTCTGGGATTTTTTCCGAATGCCATGCACTTCACCGCACTTCACCACGTTCATGCCGCATTCATATCGCATTCATGTTGCATTCATGTTGCATTCATGCCGGCGTCACCCACAGTTGATATTGTTTATTGATGTGTTTATTGATAATGGTTCAGATTTAATTGGTTGCAATTCTTCGCGTTTCCGCCAGGTGGCAGATATTCATGAATTGTAATGCGCATGCGCTTCAGTAATGTGTCGACTTGCAGGTGTTTAAAAAAATACCACACTGGTCCATTGTAAATTAGCCTGGGTACTGAAGAAGTTACAGTACAATAATGTATCAATCTAAGCTTTTCATATTAAAACATACATGCACAGTGTCTGGTGTTTTATTGTCCTGAGAGTCCCGACATGAGTGCACCACCACAGTCCGCGTTCCAAAAACCCGACAGAACGTACGCTTATTTAATGTGGGCCGCGATTAATGCAACAGATGATAAGATGGCAACAGTTGGTCAAATGTATCAGTATTTTATCGAAAACTATGACTTTTACAAATTTTCACCAGATGCTCATGTGTGGAAGCTTGCAATAAGGAAAAAGTTATGTATCGATCCGTGTTTTTTTCGTATTGATCCCGGTGTTATTGGAGGGTATTGGTGTGTATCACCGGATTTTTCCCGTATCTATGATCATGGAGACTTCAAAAGGCGAAAGGTCATGTTAAAACCAACTAAGAAACGTCAGTCGCTGCCAAGCAATGCGCCAGCTTCCAATAACAGTCCGACCGTCAGTGAAAACCTGGTGACCGGCAACCCTTGCTGTCTGTCCCCGCCCAGATACCTGCAGCCTGAGCCGGATTTCACGTACAGATTCCAGCAAGCTTGCATGTACCAAAGCGATTTCCAGCCTCATCCGCTGGCACCTGTCAACTACGTATATAATCAAGAATATAATCAAGAATACGGGACTGGCAGTGGCACCAGCTAATTGGCAAAGTCTATGGTGAGTAATGTTACCTTATTTTATTCTGTTTTTGAAATATCAATATCAATGCACAGTCAAGTGATTCTTCTGTAAGCAATATCATTGGCTGAGCAGCTTCTACAGTAGATACTGCACAATTGGTGGAAAGCTAGGCGCATGCGCATTGGAACCTTCTTGAAATGCATATGTGTGTCATCACATCTACAGTAGGAGTATGTGAACAGGAGACGCCCCCCGAGAAAATTATTGGTGCGACTGACTGTGGAAAGTTCTTTAGGGGGCGAACTGACTATTACAGGAAATCTTGTACTTTTGTTTTTCCTCAGAAAAGAAAACTTTGTCATCTCATGCGGAAAACGGCACATGGAGGGATTTTGATGGATAATATCACTTTGTGTAACAATGCCTGCACATTGCTGAATCGGATTTAAAAAACCACGTACCGGAGTCTACAGTTTAGTTGCCGTTGTTATTGATTAAGATAAAATACTGTAACTGAGAGCTTCATAGAAAACCTGAAACAGTACAGTATGCTGTTGTTTTCAGACCGAGTACAATACTTTTTTATATATATACTGTATAATAAACCCAAAAAATAAAAAGTATGCATTTATTCTACATGTATTCCAGTACATTTGTGTATTCTATACCCATACAGCATGTCTTGTTTTAATACGCTTGTGATGTACAGTACTGAGCATGCCTACAGTATACACTACAGTACTGTACAGTATGCCTGGACAGTACTGTATGTTCTAGAAATACTGTAATTTGTTACAGTATAAAAGGAGACAATGGAACAATTTAAAATAAATCAACATTTTCATTTATTGGAGTAAGTACAAAAACATTTATTTACAAATACAATTTAAAAACATTTAAAGTGTACAGCAATTCAAAACATTAACAGGTGTATTGTTTTATAGTGAAAACATTTATGTACAGAATGTCAAAACATTTACAGTAGGATGGTGTACAGTACAGTATGTCAGGCCTGCACAACTCCAGTCCTCGAGGGCCGCAAACAGGCCCAATTTTCAGGATAACCTTGAAAAACGGGCCTGTTTGCGGCCCTCGAGGACTGGAATTGTGCAGGTCTTGTTTAAGTAAAAACATTTCTTTATTAATACAAGTTAAAACAAGCAATAAGTCAAAAAATAAACAACAGTTAAACAGTCACGCAAATTTGATCCCCACCAGATTGTCCTTCCAGGGCCGATGCCTTGTATGACGCAAAATGCCATTAATGGAGTCTCGAACGATTTTCATTAAAGGATCTGTAATTGAAAAATAGCGCCACAATTCCTCCACAATAGTCCTTCTTAAATTTTCAGGAAGCGCCCTTTTTTCGCGATTTCCTTTGTAGTTGACATTTTTGGCCCACCCGCAGTACACCAAGTAGGACACGTGGTGCTTAAAATTTAACATGCCATATTTCTGGGGTAAACCAGCACTCATCACCCTATACTTCTCCCTGAGTGCTGGTGGCAGCTCGCGCAGGATGATGTCAGACACCGTATCGATGCAAGCGTATCTAGGTTGGATTCTGGGAGCGGGTGTGCTTCTGGGAGCGGGTGTACTTGTGGCAGCTGGCAAGGGTAGGTTGTCTGGGAGGAAGCTTTCCTCCTGTTTTGGTCGCCGTGTTGTCTACTGGCGTGGTCTTGACGGGGTTGTCATGTTATCCTCCACGTCAACGGCATACATGTACACAAATTCTTCTGGTGGAGGGGGTGCGCTTGGTGTTGGAAGGTGGTCGAAGGTCCCATTCATCACATCCATGCCATCCTCCTGCTCCAGAGTCGGGGATACAGGGGCATGAATACCGAGCAAATTATGTATCCCTGTATCCCCGCTACTGCTGCGGCCAAGTTTATTCGAGCATTTGCCCGTTCTTGGCCGCAGCAGTAGCCTGGCGCGCGCCCGAGAGTGACGGGCGCGCGCCGAAGCAGCGGAAGAGCGCCCTCCGATCGGGGCGCTCTCCCTACCGCTGCCGGGTCCGCCGGGTCCCCCGGAACCCCCTGCCGCTGTCCCGCGATCGCGGGACACCAGGGCTCCCTCGGGGAGCCCCTGGACGCGCGTGCAGGGGGCGCAGGCTCCCGAAGACGCGTGACCGCGCGTCTATGACGCACGGCACGCCGAGGGGCGGCCACTAGCAAGCCGGGAAATCTCCCGGCTTGCGGTACCGGCCACACTTTAATAAAGTGTGTCGGTAGTGTATGTCAGTCTCTATCTTCTCCATCCGTTGATCCATCTTCTCCATCCGTTGATCCATCTTCTCCATCTGTTGATCCATATTTAGCATGGTCTCTAAAAGAAGATCTATCTTTACCAGCACAGTAGAGTTCCCGGGGATATCGACACTTAACCCATTCAGCATGCGGTCTAATGAGCTGGTTCTTGTGCAAGGGGTGCTGTGGACATCTGGGTGGATGGGTGCTACGGAGGATGAGATAAGCGGCAGCATCGTCGAAGAAGGATGGAGGAGGCGACTTTTGGATTTCCGGGAGAGAAGCAGCAGCGTCGTCGAAGAGGGATGGAGAAAGTGACCTATGGATTTCCGGACGAGAAGCGGCAGAGTCGTCTAAGCATAATGGAGAAAGTGACCCGTGGATTTCCGGGAGACCAGCGGCAGCGTCGTCAAAGAGTAGTGGAGAAGATGGGCTGTGGGTTTCCGGGAGAGCAGCGGCAGCGTCGTGGACGAGTAGTGGAGAAGATGGGCTGTGGATTTCCGGGAGAGCAGCGGCAGAGTCGTCGAAGTGTAATCGAGGAAGTGGCCTGCGGGTTCGATGGGTTGGTTGCCATTTGATTTGCCTTGAGTGTACATCACCGAATTTCTTCTTGACATAATAAGGCTTACATGTATTAAAACCCTTAACCTTTGGGGTCAGCAGAAGGTTTTCTTTATTAGCCTTAGCCTTTCGCTTTGGACTTGGCTTGGAAATGGCTCCTGCCTTTTGCTTTTTCTGCGTGACAGGCACAGCAGAGGAGAGTGGCTTCCTGCTTCCATAGAATCGGGGTTGATCAATGGAAGTTGATGGCACAATGCAGTTTCTGGACAAGGTAAAGTTCAGATACAGATCATCGAGTGGTGGCTAATGTATGCAAAGTGTGTAACCTTTTATGCATGGCGACGAGGTACAGGTGGTAAAAGTGGGTGTACTCTAATGTGAGTCATTAACGTATAAATACACCATCCATTTTGTGGATTCACAGCACATTGAATACACATCGACTAAACATTGAATATACATTCTTGTGCTTGTATTTCTTTCTACTCGCAGCAATGCCTGTTAAAAAGATTTCAAAGGATCTCAACATGAGAATTAAGGAGATGTACACGAGCGGACAACGAATTGCAGATACCCAATGCTGGTTAGCTGCTTCTGGCCTCGTTGTGCCATCAACCACCGTGTGCTATCCACACACGGAAAAACCAAACAACGCACGAGGAGACCAAAGGTAACTAACACGTAAGTATATTTATATAACTATATAATACAGTATATCTATTATTGTTTATATTGCTGCATATTAATATAACTATATAGTATAGATCTATCTAATTTTATAGTTATTTCGGTATATTTATATAACTACTGTATATCTATTATTGTTTATATTGCTGCATATTAATATAACTATATAGTAAAGATCTATCTAATTTTACAGTTATTTCGAAATATTTATATAACAACAGTATATCTATTATTGTTTATATTGCTGCATATTAATATAACTATATAGTATAGATTTATCTATTTTTATAGTTATTTTGGTATATTTATATAACTACAGTATATCTATTATTGTTTATATTGCTGCATATTAATATAACTATATAGTATAGATCTATCTAATTTTATAGTTATTTCGGTATATTTATATAACTACAGTATATCTATTATTGTTTATATTGCTGCATATTAATATAACTATATAGTGTAGATCTATCTAATTTTATAGTTATTTCGGTATATTTATATAACTACAGTATACAATACAGTATATCTATTATTGTTTATATTGCTGCATCTATAATTGTTTACTGTAAATGATGTGCTGTACTTGTGGTCTACTGCACTGTAACTTACCGGATTGTTGTTTTTCTGTACACTATAGGGAAACAACTCTTCTGGTCGACAAAATAAGTGAAGAGAATGATGTGAAGAGTGCCTTAAGGGTCAAATACACTCTGCTGCAAAATCACAATCTCACTGTATCCGAGACCAGCATAAAGAAGATGAGACGCAGAATTGGATGGAAATATGGGCGTGTGAGGTTAGTACTGGACAGTACAGGAGGTTAAAGTGTTGTTTAATAAACTGTACTGTACCTATAGAATTTTTCCTTGTCATTACAGAGTGTACCCTATGATAAAGGACGTTAACAAGAGAGTGGTCCAGGCCCAGGCATGGATCGACAGTGGATAAACTTTCCAGGATTGCATCTTCACTGACGAGTCTACTGTGTCGCTCGAGAGATTTGCAACCTTTGCATTCCATAAAAAAGGCCGCATATCTTTGAAGCCACGGCCAAAACACCCCGTAAATCTGCATGTGTGGGGTGCCATCTCTAGGCGTGAACCAGGATGCATTGTCATCTTTGAAGGTAAAATTTATGAAATATAATGTAGCCTTATGCACTGTACTTTCCTAGTGTAGCCACACTGTATGCACTGTACTGTACTATTGTGCAGTTATTTGAGCACTTTTGTTTTCTTGCTATAGGAATCATGAATAAAGCTTTCTTCCAAGACAACATTGTCCCTGAAATAGTGCAATACATCACACGTGAGTTCCCGGATGGGCACGCTTCTACCAGGACAACGATTTGAAGCACACCGCGTCAACAGCGCATATCCTTGAGCGTGGTATCAACTGGGTGAAGACGCCAGCGGAGTAAGTGCGGTAACCGTGTCTCATTTTTTTCCCACTGTTTTTACTGTGTACTGTATCTCTTAAACTAATTGTCCTTTTTTTCCAATGACAGATCGCCAGACTTCAATCCGATCGAAATGGTCTGGCATCAGCTGAAGGACCATATCCGGAAAGTGGTGAAATCCTCAAAAAAGGACGAGTTGTTGAAAGGCATAATGAGTTTTTGGAACGATGTACTCACCGTGGAACGCTGCAATAAATATATATATATGCCATATTGCGACTGTGTTGCACATTGTGAGCGCGCGTAATGGGCAAGCATCAGGAAAGTAGTACTGTACTGTAATATTTAAGTACAGTATGATACAGGTAATTATGGCTTAGATTGTTTCGTTCCTAATAGTCAGAGTATACAGTAGTTACAGTTTTTTCTTTACAGAGAGAGCAGCACCAGCCATCTGGTTACATAGTATTTAACAGTAGTCAGAGTATACAGTAGTTCCAGTATAGACTAGTTTGACAGTAGTACAGTAACGGCCTACTAACTGCTCAATTTTTTTCTTTCCAGAGAAAGCAGCACCAGCAATCTACAGTACAGTAGTACTAAACATCCCACAATGCCATAATACAGTATGCTCATAACTGCACTCATTTTTTGTTTTCTTGTCGTTTCAGGAAAAAAGGGTGGCCTGGGGGGGAGGTGAGGTGTTGTGTCCAGTCTAATCTGTTTGTACAGTCAAATGTACAGTATATAAACAGCAGTAAAAATGTATACAAAACCTCTCCTCTCTCAATGAACTACTGTACTGTACACAGAATGAGGAACAAGATAAAGACGGAAAAAATTACATTACTATATATATATATATATATATATATATATATATATATATATATATTATACATTACAGTATATATTATTAAATAATATTCTTTTAAATGTGCATTATTCATGTTTATCCATGTTTTACAAATGTTTTCTAAATGTTTATCCTATTTCAATCTGCCAGAAGAACTTAATAAAGACTGCATTATGTATTATTTGTATTTTTTGGTTCCTGATAAAATAAATATTTATTTACATTCCTGCTAATCATAATCATTGACAACACCCCCCACACACCCACACTACACCAATGAATAGGAATGAATGACAAAACAACATGAATCAGTTAATGTTTTTTTTAACTCTCAATTCTCACAATGCTATGCAAATCAGATTTACATTTCAAATTCGAGAAGGGATTTTCCAAAGCGTTACCGTAAACAAAGCCTCAAAGGGTTGGGGGGAGGGGGTGGGGTGAGTCATGTGCAGTAATCAGCTAGCTCCCATCTCAAAGAGGATTACACGCAGGCGCAGTGAGGCTTTGTAGCTCGGCTATGGACGGATTAAGAACACAATGGTAATATTCAGAAAATTAACGACTCTGTGGAGGGGGGTTGATTGACTCATGCGCAGTAAGCAGCAAGCTCCCATCTCAAAGAGGATTAGAGTACACGCAGGCGCAGTGAGGCGATTGACGCTCGGCTTGGGACGGATTAAAAACACAATGACTAACTTCAGAAAATTAATGACTCTGTGGAGGTGTCTGTCGATAAGAGTTTGTGTGTGCGTGGGGGAGGGATGAAGGATTAGTTGTGCTGCAGTTCAAAGAAATTACATAGAGTAGAGTACAGTACAGTAATTTCAAAAGGCAGTTCATCATAATACTGTAATTTGATCCGTACACCCCCAAATACAGTATAAAAAGCACACAAATCAACCATGTGCAGGCAAACGCATAGATTGA
This sequence comes from Ascaphus truei, assembly GCF_040206685.1. Taxonomy (NCBI): domain Eukaryota; kingdom Metazoa; phylum Chordata; class Amphibia; order Anura; family Ascaphidae; genus Ascaphus; species Ascaphus truei. Next base: position 256,435,473 of record NC_134483.1, read on the forward strand.
ATATCGTAATATAAAGATTTTTTTTGCAGGCTTGTGGATAAAATAACAGTTAAAAAATTATAATTAATAAAAAAAATTTGGGGGCACTCAAGCAAGCAGTGGTGGGTGAAGTTACAGGCGCATGAGCAGGAATCAACTAGCTCCCATCCGAAAGAGGATTACACACAGGCGCATAGAGAGGCGATGCTCTGTACAAATCAAATTCGAGAAGGGATTTTCCAAAGCGTTGCTGTAAACAAAGCCTCAAAGAGAATTACACGCAGGCGCAGTGAGGCTTTGTAGCTCGGCTATGGACGGATTAACAACACAATGTCAAGATTCATAAAATTAACGACTCTGTGGAGGGGGGTTGGGTGAGTCATGCGCATTAAGCAGTTAGCTCCCATCTCAAAAAGGATTACACGCAGGTGCAGTGAGGCTTTGTAGGTCGGCTATGGACGGATTAAGAATACAATGTCAAGATTCAGAAAATGAACGACTCTGTGGAGAGGAGGGGGGTTGGGTGAGTCATGCGCAGTAAGCAGCTAGCTCCCATCTCAAAAAGGATTACACGCAGGTGCAGTGAGGCTTTGTAGCTCGGCTATGGACGGATTAAGAACACTATGTCAAGATTCAGAAAATTAACGACTCCGTGGAATTTCAAATCCTTGAGCTAGCCTTGTGTGTGTTCGTGGGGGAGGTGGCTACAGGGTTCAGCTGCATGAAGTTCAAAGATAAAGACATACTTTAATTTCAAAAGACAGTTCATCATAATAATACACCCCAAATACAGTACGTAAAAGCACACAAATCAGCCATGTGCAGTCAAACGCACAGGGTCGCAGTCAAAAGCAACAGCACAGATTGAATATCGTAATACAGTAAGATGTTTTTTGCAGGCTTGTGGAGAAAATAAAAATGAAAAAATTACAACAACCAATTTAAAAAAAAAAATTTTGGTCACTCACTCAAGCAAGCAAGCAGTGGTGGGTGAAGTAATCACCTGCTGTCAAGCAGGAATGTGATTGAAACCAGACACACGTTCAAAGGAATGGTGTGGAGAGATGTACTGCATTGCAAAGAAGATAAGAAGTTGAAATACCCTGCAGTGCAGTTAATTATCCTGAGCGAGGGGAGAGTGCTGTACATGCTGAAATGTGACACTGTTACAGTACTGTACACACCTATGCGTTTCAAAAAGCCATTTTCTTTTGTTGCTGATGAAAAGCTATTTTTTTTTGTGTGCTGTATATCTTTTAAGGCTAAATAAATAAGCCTTATCAAGAAACCCACGTGTGTAGTTGCATGTAACCTGCAACACGCACCTCACCAGGATAATCTGAGAGACGCGGATCTAGCCGACATAGACTCAGGTCGGCCGCCACTGTAACTGTAGCCTCTGCTCGAAGGTGGCCCCCTCTCCCAAGGTGGTGAGGAGAGTGGTAAGCCCTTTAGCAGGGAGACCGTTAGCCACTGGGGCTACAATGCCAAAATCCCTGGATCATGCTCACCATCCGATTCCTCATCTCCTCCACCTCATCTCCTCCTCCTCTAGGGGTGGACAATCCTGTCTCCTGGCCGAAGTGGATGCCCCTGTATCCACAGGTGAGGCTATGCACGCCTCAGGTGAAGCTATACTCGCTTCATGCCTCTCAAGATCTTCCTCCAGTATTATCTTTGCCTGTCCGGCGGTCGAGAGTCCATAGCTTTTACACCCGGTAACAATTTGTGGAAGGTCCTAGGTCCGATAGCGACCTGGGCTTCTGTCCATCTTCGCCTGGTGCACGAAACTTAAGTGACGGAGAACCTGTGTTTTCCCTGCTTTGTGTAACGTGTGTAAATCACTACTTGTTTTGAGAGCTCGCAATGTACGAGTTGGTCTTTATGTTAAAAGACCCCGCAGGATTTTAAAACATACAGCTCAATGATCCCACCACTGCCACCAGTAAATAAGCCTGTCACGGGAGATGAGGAAGTTTACAGCTTTTTACCAGGATCATTCATTGAGCAAAAAAAGAAAATGAAATAAATTGAAATGTATTCGCAGAAATAGGCATACACACAGTGAAACACAAAATACAGATGAAAAGTACACTTACTTGGGGGCAGGGGTCAAAAACTAGACTGTTCTAGGTGCAGGGAACTCTAAATAAGAATTTTACCATGACCAGAACTTAGCCTGAAATACTCTGGTTCCCAAATCGGTGTGAAGTTCCACACGCCACCGCTCCCTTCTCTTCTGAGAACTTGGACTCCTTTGACTGGGTGTTAGTACCAAACTCCTGGAACTAAAATCGGCTTGCAATTCCAGCCGCAACTGCAATATTTGATTATTAGAACTTGTGTGCTAAAAAGACCTAGAATCTGTCAGGCAGACTTTCCTGGCTTGAAATCGAAGCCGGTTGTTCTGCTATTTGTGCAAGAGCAACTTTGAAAAGCCTTCCCACTCTGTTTCTATTGGGAATCTCCTATCTCATGGGTCAGACATTTCTTATAGTATTCTGAGTTTCATTAATAAAACTAGCAGCCAATCATCAAGTGGGAACTTTCTTAGCAGCCTATCAGAGCCAAGCCGGTCTGAAAAGCCGGGTCAGTGGGAAATATGAAATTGTCAAGGAACAAGCGCAAATTTGCCACCTTCGTCCCTGGCTATCGCAATGCCACCGCTGGGTCAGGATCCACTAAGTCGAGCAGGGCAATGGCAGCCCGGATGACTGCCATTGTTCCCTGGACTTCGGTTCTTGAGCCTTTACCTGCTACCCAAATGGCTTTCACACCTTTGGCATTTCTAGCAACTTTGAACTCTGATGTCCAGCAGACTTACTGCCGCCTATCGGTTAGCCCTGACAGTCTGTTTGAGCATTGGTTCTGAAAGTCCCAGCTGTAACGGGAGACCAGGTTTATCAACACCTTTTTATACCGGGTTCATTGATTGAGCAAAGCAAGGAGGTAAAATAAATTGTAATTTATTTCAGGAAAAGACATACACACAATGTAACACAATTTATAGGGTTTAACACACTTACTGGGAACGGGGCTGTAACAGGGGAGTAATCCCTGTTCAAGTAATGTGCCTTTAATCTAGCAGTGTGGTGGTTAACTGCAGGTAGTCAATTAATAAACACCACCTGCCTGATTGCTTACAAAAGCCTGTCTGTTGAGACAGGAAGGGACTCCTTAGCTCTGACTGAGAGCTGACCTTTGGGGAGACAGAGGAGTGTTGTTGAGACTCCCAAGAGAGTCTGACCAAGAGAACACACATCTCTGGAGCCCACAGGTCTTGAGCTCTGCCCAGCATAGCTGATTGCAAGACACCAAATAAGACTTCTAAACCTGGATGCTGATATTTTCTGTGCACGCACGGGTGCGGTTCCAGAAGAGCAGAGAAGCTAACTCTAAAGCAAGAAACAGATAAGACTTTCATAATTAAGAGACTGCTTATATCTGCTTATTTCATGCTATATGTTTTAGGGCTGCGAGACATGCTTGACTTATGGAGTTGTGAATTAATTGCATGGTATTTTCACTAGAGATACTCCCAAGTGAATAGAAGCTTTGTTCCTCCCCCGCTGTGTTTGGATGATTTCCTGATGAAAAGGAAAAGGCACAATAAAGCCTATTATAATTTCACCTTATAAAGTCTCCAATTGTGTACCTCTGTGAACGTCCGTCTACAGGGGCTAACAAATAAATCTATCCTCTAAATGAAATTCACAAAAATGCCCTCTGTGTGGGGTCCTTTCCAATGACCGGAAAGTACTCACGAAAGTCCTGAAACAGTTTTCGGCATGCAATGCCACCCGCGACTGCTACGTTCTTCAGAAGTGAGACTTAGAAGAATTCTTGAGTCAAAATCTTTCACACCGGGTCATATCTATTCAGTACAGAGCATGTTTAAATTTGCCGCTGTTGGTTTGGAGCTTGGAATCTGCACTTCTCATTGGCTGCAAGGCTCCTTATGGGTTTCAGTGTCCCATTCACATACCTCTACAGCCTATCAGAGCATGGGAATTCTCCTACCAGCCAATCACCGATTTTCCGGTATTGTAAAGACGAGTGGGTACTGTAGAGGGAGAAAGGGGGTGGCCCGGTATTAAAGGGGTTGCACCCCATATGGCCATCCCCTGACCTCACCAGAGAGACAAGGGGTTAACTGGACTGCGGTCCAGAGATGAGGTTTGCACCTTGTTGTACCTTGAAAATGTATGTTCCCCTTTTCCCATGTTTCATTATAAGCATGTATTTTAATGTTTTAAAGTGCATTTCTGTATCTCCAGTTCTGGAGGTCGCAGAGAGTTCATATTTGGCCAATATGTGGAGTCACTGTAGGCATTAAAAACTGGCAAAGGTCGACCCACTGAGCCCACCAGAATGGAACTTATTAACATGTGTAGATATTAAAGTGTATATGTATTTTATTTTGGATCTGTTCTGAAAATGCAGGCGCCATTTGCTAGGCTAATAGGTCATGAAGGGCAGACGGCTGAGTAGCCTAAGCACGGTGATCAAAAAGTAACTGCCTTGATTGTTACCCAATGTCTAGGGATTAAGTATTAATCAATCAACACACTCTGTGACCTGAGGGCGTGGGTTAGTCTGTTAGTCTGTGTCTCCACATTAGAGAGTGGATACAGATAATTGTTCACCAATAGGCTGTGTTCAATGTTAAGAATAGGGTTGCACAGGTATATTAACTGTGTCAACCCTACAGTTTTTAGTTGTGCTGGAGTTGTGCTTCTGATTCCATCATGAATGTCACTGGACTGCTGGAGAATTGCTAGCGGATACTTCTCCATCCCCCAACCCTAAGTAAGTGTTATCTTCTTGCCTGTTAATTGTACTATATTGCTGTGTTCACCTTATTTAAGGAATAAATTATATTTTATTATATCTAAGCCTCGTTCAGTTCAACCCAGATATTTGGTGTTCATTATATCTTGTCATAAGCTACCGTGACAAGCTCTATAATTAACTGGTGGCAAGCGGTGGGATTGAACTGGACCTGTGTTACAGTATACTGCGGGATACTGTAACATAGTAGGAACTTGATGGTAATTGCAAGTTCCTGGGACTAAAGATATTGAACACACAGTAGTGCAACAGTTAATACAAGTTGTAACACCACCTCACTGCTGCGACTGAACCATGAGCGAGGCTGAAGGCTCATCCAACATGAGGATCCGAGCTCAGCTGAAGGACAAGTGCCGTGAATATGGACTGCCCTATGAGAACCAGGAGGTCGCAGACATGGTTGACGCAATCATGGTTGATGCAATCGGTGACTATGAAGCCCGGCTTGCAGAGCCTCAGGATACGGCTCAGCTTGCCCTTTTACAGCCATCCGGAGATCAGGGAAGGAACCCAGTGCCGGGGCGGCGGAATCTCAGGGAGGGAACGAGTGCACCTCCCGGGAGCAGTGCAACAGGAGGGGTACTGGTTGCTGCGGCTACCAGTCCGTTCACCCCTGAAATGTTGGCACTGATTACTGCGTGGGGAGACAGAGGGACACCGGAGGAGCGGCTGCAGTTTATCACTATGGCAGTGAACAGACCCGCTTATTGCCCCCCTGTCCAACCCAACACAGATGAACTCAAGCTGGACCAGCACAGTCTTACCAAGTTCGTGGAAGGCACTGACCAGATTGACAGTTTCTTAAAGAACTTTGAAACGCAGTGCCGGAGGTACAAAGTGCTTCCCCAGCATAGGGTTGCACGTTTGGACCCCTTACTCTCCGGCTTGGCTAAGCAGACAATGATGGTGCTTCCAGATGAGTATGCTGATGACTATGACAACCTTAAAGAACTGTTATTGTTTCAGTACGGTTTTACCCCTGAAGCCTACCGGGGTAAATTCCGTCAGGAAGAGAGGCAGCCCCAGGAGTCATATGTCACCTACGTGACCTGCATGGCTTTGTACGGGATACGCTGGGTGGAGGGCTATGAGGCACGGACTTACCAATGCCTGCTGGACCTCATCTTTCAGGAGCAGCTCATGGTGCAGTGCCCGCCGGTGGTGAGGGCTTGGGTGTACGGCAAGAAACACAAGACTTACCAGGAGGCGGCGAGGCTTGCAGATGACTATGTGGCCAGCCGAGCCCTGATGACCACCAAAACAGTAGCCAAGGTGGCGGTGGCGGCGGTACCGGCCAGAAAGTCTGCCAATACCCCCCAATGGACTCAGAGGCCGTCTGCGGGCCGCAGTCCACCGAAGGCGGGGGAGCTCCGGCACGAGCGCCGGTGCTACAATTGCAACCGCCCTGGTCATATCAGACCAGATTGCCTGGAACCCCTGCATTCCGGCGGACCCCATCAGGGGCAACGCACCCCAGCTGCGAAGCCGGTAGCCCGCGTGCGGGTGGCTTTCACCAAAGACTCCAGACCGGTCATGGAACCAACTCCCAGCGAGACGGCCCATGCAGCACCTGTCCCGGTTTCATCGGTGCCCACAGCCAGGAGCAGAGGACATCTCAGGGCGGACCTGCAGCAGACACATAGCCGGAGCAGACATCTCACCCCGGTCACAGTCGGTGACCGGCAAGCAGTCGGCTTGCTGGATTCAGGAGCTGCAGTGACCCTGGTTCGACCTGATATGGTCCGGCCAGAGGAATTGATCCCAGGCCCTGGGATACAGATCACTGTGGTCGACGGAGAGCCACGTTTCCTGCAAGTGGCCAGAATCTTTTTGGATTGGGGGGAGGGCCAGGGTGTGCGGGAGATGGGGTTTTTACCCGGTTTGTATGCCGATGTTCTTCTTGGCAACGATCTGGGTCCGATGACCTGCACCTATGACCGAGTGCCCAAGCCCGCTGCAGTGGCAGCGGTTACCCGGAGCCAGACAGCGGCAATGGCGGCGGTGCCAGTCCCCCAGCCTTTGGGACCAACATTAGCGGAGGGCGCAGAGGAGCCCGGGGAGGTAAGCCAGGATCAGTTGCAACCACAGACTAACTTATTGTTTCCTCTCACCCTTCCTCATCCCCTGACAATGACATGACTGGGGGGTGGCCAGAATTAGGAGCCCAGTTTAGGGAGGCAGTGAAGGCAGACCCTACCCTGGCCGGCGGGGGATTTCGGGCATCCGAATCTCAGGCAGGGGAGGGCACTGAGCGCTGCCTATGGTATAAGGGACTCATGTATAGAGAAGAAGGGAACCCAGGGATAGAGGAGGGATTGACCATTAAGCGACAGCTAGTAGTGTCCCAGGGGTACCGACAGCAACTGATACGGTTAGCTCACTCTATTCCGTTAGTGTGACATCAGGGGGTCAACAGAACGCGAGCCAGGTTATTACAGCGTTACTACTGGCCGGGGGCATCTCGAGATGTGGGCAATTTCTGCCGCTCTTGTGATGCCTGCCAGTGAGTGGGTAAGGCGGGCGACCGTTTGAAGGCACCCCTGAAACCTCTACCGATAATAGGGGAATCCTTCCAGAAAGTAGCGATGGACATTGTAGGACCCCTTATGATTCCTAGCAGGTCTGGGAAGCGCTACATCCTCACTTGGTGGATTTTGCCACCCGGTACCCTGAGGCGGTAGCGCTTGGCAACATAGATGCCAAGACAGTGGCAGCAGCTTTGCTGAACATTTTTTCTAGGGTAGGTTTCCCTAGTGAGATCCTAACCCATCAGGGGTCGCAGTTCATGAGTGAACTGTTACATTGTCTCTGGGATGCATGCGGTGTACGGCACCGGCGCACTACCCAGAACCATCCCCAGACAAACGGATTATGTGAGAGGTTTAATGGTACCGTGAAGCAGATGCTTAAGACCTTTATAGAGGCGGAGGGAAAGGACTGGGAGATTCATTTATAGCACTTGCTGTTTGCCTACCGAGAGGTACCGCAATAATCTACAGGCTTCTCCCCCTTCGAGCTACTATATGGCCGCAGGGTGCGTGGACCTCTGGACCTATTCCGTGAGGGATGGGAAGGGGAGGCTACTGCTACTGATGCTTCAGTGATCCAGTATGTAGTAGATCTCCGAGACCGGTTAGAGATGCTCATGGGGGTGGCCCAGGACCACCTCAGGGTTGCTCAGACCAAGCAAAAGCAATGGTATGACCGGCATGCCCGTAGCAGAGAATTCATCCCAGGACAGCAGGCGCTTGTTCTCAAACCCACTCGGGAGAAAAAGTTAATGGCTGCCTGGTCGGGACCGTACCCGGTCATCCGAAAGGTGAATGAGTGCCACTATGTTGTACAGTTAGAGCCTGAGAGGCACAAGACATATCACATTAACATGTTGAAAGAGTACAGAGCACCGAGTATGGGAGCAGTAATGGCCATTTGTAGCCCACTGCTGGAGGATCCGGTGAGCAATGCTCTGCCTGATCTCCTAGGGGAGGCTAGGCAGGGAAACACTGTGGAGCAGGTGGAGATAGGGGCACAGTTGAATGCTAGGCAGAAGGAAGAAGCCAGGGACATGCTAGCTAAGTATTGGGCCCTCTTCACTGACTTGCCAGGGACCACACAACTCACAAAACACCCAGTGCACACAGGGGATCTGCAGCCTCTGCATTAGCACGCTTATAGAGTGTCAGCAGAGGTCAAGACCAGTATGGAAAGGGAGATAGAGGAGATGCTGACCCTAGGGTAATTACTCCATCCCAGAGTCCTTGGGCAAGCCAGGTAGTCCTAGTTCCTAAGAAGGACAAGACCACCCGGTTTTGTGTGGACTACCGCTTGCTCAACGCTGGGACAGTGTCAGATGCCTACCCCATGCCCCGCATGGATGAGTTACTGGATGAACTCGCGGGGGCAAAGTATCTGACCACCATGGATTTGAGCAAAGGCTATTGGCAAATCCCCCTGACCCTGGAGGCTAGGGAGAAGTCAGCATTTATCACTCCAAGTGGCCTCTATGAGTTTTTAGTGATGCCATTTGGGATGAAGAATGCCCCGGCTACCTTCCAACGCCTGGTCAATAGGTTACTGGAAGGGATGCAGAGCTATGCCAGGGCTTACTTAGATGACATTGCTGTCTTTAGTAATTCCTGGGACTCCCATTTAGGGCATGTAGCTGCGGTGCTAGATAGGATCAGGGAGGCTGGGCTTACCTTGAAACCCACTAAGTTTATGGTAGGGATGGCAGAGGTCCTGTACTTAGGGCACAGGGTGGGTGGAGGGCACCTCAAACCAGAGCCAGCCAAGGTAGAAGCCATAGTTCAGTGGCCTGTTCCAAAAACCAAGAAACAGGTCATGGCATTTTTGGGCACCGCAGGGTACTATAGGAAGTTTGTCCCACAGTACAGCGCCGTGGCCAAACCCCTGACTGATTTGACTAAGAAGCAACTGCCTGTGCTTATCACCTGGACTCCTGCCTGTGAAACTGCTTTCCAGGCACTGAAAACTGCGCTTGCTGGGGCCCCCATACTGGCTGCCCCGGACTATACCAAACATTTCCTCATACAGACTGATGCCTCGGACTATGGCATTGGGGCTGTGTTGAGCCAAGTGGGGGATGATGGTAGAGAGCACCCTGTGGTGTACCTCAGCCAAAAACTACTTCCCAGAGAGGTGGCCTATGCCACCATTGAGAAAGAGTGCTTGGCCATTGTGTGGGCACTCAAAAAACTCCAGCCCTATGTGTATGGAAGGGCTTTCACGGTCCTCACAGACCACAACCCCCTGAGTTGGCTGCAGAGGGCATCAGGGGAGAATACCAAGTTGCTAAGGTGGAGCTTGGCCTTGCAAGAGTTTGAGTTTACTATTCAGCCCAAAAAGGGTAGTGAAAACAGCCATGCTGATGGACTTTCACATCAGGACTATCCCTCTGAGACTGAGTTCGTTAAGGGTGCCAGTAGTGCCCCACTCCCCGTTAGGGCCAGTGGGCAACAGGTCACCCATTAAGAAGGGGAGGTGTAGAGGGAGAAAGGGGGTGGCCCGGTATTAAAGGGGTTGCACCCCATATGGCCACCCCCTGACCTCACCAGAGAGACAAGGGGTTAACTGGACTGCGGTCCAGGGATGAGGTTTGCACCTTGTTGTACCTTGAAAATGTATGTTCCCCTGTTCCCATGTTTCATTATAAGCATGTATTTTAATGTTTTAAAGTGCATTTCTGTATCTCCAGTTCTGGAGGTCGCAGAGAGTTCATATTTGGCCAATATGTGGAGTCACTGTAGGCATTAAAAACTGGCAAAGGTCGACCCACTGAGCCCACCAGAATGGAACTTATTAATATGTGTAGATATTAAAGTGTATATGTATTTTATTTTGGATCTGTGCTGAAAATGCAGACACCATTTGCTAGGCTAATAGGTCATGAAGGGCAGACGGCTGAGTAGCCTAAGCACGGTGATCAAAAAGTAACTGCCTTGATTGTTACCCAATGTCTAGGGATTAAGTATTAATCAATCAACAAACTCTGTTACCTGAGGGCATGGGTTAGTCTGTTAGTCTGTGTCTCCACATTAGAGAGTGGATACATGTAATTGTTCACCAATAGGCTGTGTTCAATGTTAAGAATAGGGTTGCACAGTTATATAAACTGTGTCAACCCTACAGTTTTTAATTGTGCTGGAGTTGTGCTTCTGATTCCATCTTGAATGTCACTGTACTGCTGGAGAATTGCTAGCGGATACTTCTCCGTCCCCCAACCCTAAGTAAGTGTTATCTTCTTGCCTGTTAATTGTACTATATTGCTGTGTTCATCTTATTTAAGGAATAAATTATATTTTATTATATCTAAGCCTCATTCAGGTCAATCCAGATATTTGGTGTTCATTATATCTTGTCATAAGCTACCGTGACAGGTACCTTTTCTCAGTCTGCCATGGGGCATGCACAAACCTGGCACCTCTGCCTCTTTGCATACTGAGCCCACCCGCTGTCCAGGCTCCACAGAGTCTGGGTTCTGGCAAATGGTGGCTGGGTAGACCTGTGTTAGCCCAGGATGTGGGTACTCAAGCAGAACTGCAGTACACCTCCTGTTCTAACACCTTGGCATCCCTGAGGCTTTCAAGTCAGGGCTCCAGATAGACACATAGGATCCAAGCTTGGAAGCCATATGGTCTCTTGGAATCAATGACTTGGAAATTCCACAGTTCATTCACAAGTTATCAGTACATATACCTATTAAATATAACTCTTTAATAAAATATACTGTGTCCTCTCTTCTGTGTGATACAAATATATAAGTCCCTCTTCTGGTATCAGGGATGGAGTGAGTGTATATATTGCCTACTAGCCTCATACTTGGCACACTTTAGAAATGGGTGCCCAATTCTACATCCAATTTACAAAACATATATGGTAATAAGTATAAAGTACAAATACTGCAATAATAATATTTTCTTGGTTATTTAGTTAAACCCCTTGGCCAAAGCGTCATAAGCCTGCATACCAACGTCAAGACATAGCCACATTTGCAGGTCCTAACACTAAACAGTGAACCTTTCCTTTTACCTCTGATTGAGGGGAAACAACCTCAGTGGGTCTTGTCCATACAGCAAAATGAGAGAAACTACCAAGTTAAAAAGGTGGGGATGGGTGAGCTCTTGGAGGAAGGGCCACCTACCTCAAAACAACTGTTGCCAGTTAGAAATTAAATTAACACACACATGGGCTCAAGGGCTGACTCCCTTTAACCCTTATACTATTATACTGGGTAACCAAAACAGGGCTTGACCTTTATTAAGAGCTTTTTACCCCCTCACTGTCACAGGACTGCGTTCTCTTTTTTACTTAATGCCATTTGCTAAATAAATTATTTTTCAAGCACACAGCCTGGCTTTTTCATTTGATTGCTGTGCACCGCTTATACCACTCATTTCCGATCATCTACATGCTGGGAGCACACCCGTGGAGTTTCAGGTGGATCTAAATATGAGTCACTTTGATGTTTATCCTTATTATTGGCTTCAGTGAAGTGATAGTCCCTCTATATGCCCATTATCTGAGTGTGGGAATTTCCTGACCCCGAAGATGCTGAGCAATTGTCATCAACCGGGTGTCAGTGATTCCCAAATTAACCCTCAGTAGGCTACACTTATAGTACTTTCTACAGTGATTCGACGTTGCACAGCGCCGTTGCAAGTACATGCAGTCCATCATGGGTGCCCATAGTTGGCATGACCACGATGGTGCTGCAGAGCGACGGAGCAGTTGCGATCGCTGGTAGTCAAAGGTTTTTATTTTTTCGGCTATCGCCGCGTGACGTCGGCGCATGTGAGCGGTTCATCCAATGAGGGCGAACAGCTCATGGCCATGCCTCCGCCACGCCCCCGGTCACCCTCTGGTCTCCTGCATCACGCGATCGCATTGCCATTGCTGTAGCCCTTATTATAAGCGTAGTCTAATTCATGTGGATGTGTACTCACATACGTGCCTGTGCATTACGTGCATTCATGCATCATACCAACAGTTACAATATACTCACAACCGGTTATGGAATATACTCCATTACAACTTGCACTAAATATGGACTATATCTCTATTTGTGCAACTTCAAAGCTTTCCTTGGTGGTTAGTCTATATATATTTTTTTGAAACCATTGTATGTCCCTGTGTCTAGGGGCAATCTGATTTGTCCGTCGGTCTGTCACTCAGCCTCCGGCCAATCAGATTGCTCCATCAGCCCCCCCACGCCTCTCATTGGTCACACTCACCAGCCGCTGACACAGATACCCACGGGCATCGCCGCCGCCACTGCCTCACCTCTCCCCACACACCCCCCTCACAGCAAACCCCACATCCCCAGACCTGCCAGCACCTCTAACCACAGGCATCGCCGCATGCTCCTTGGTGCCACTGCCTCACCTCTCCCCACCCCCCCTCAAAGCAAACCCAGCCTCCCCAGCACCGCTACCCACGAGCAGCGGCGCCCGCTCCTCGGTGCTGCCGCCTCACCTCGAGGTGAAGGGCTGAAGCAGGGGGCTCCTGCCCTGCAGGAGGGACCCCCCACATGCCCTCTGCTGCTCTCCGTGCTACTCACCCCCCTCCACATGCCCTCTGCTGCTCTCCGTGCAGCTCCCCCCTCCACATGCCCTCTGCTGCTCTCCGTGCAGCTCTCCCCCACCCCTCCACATGCCCTCTGTGCTCTCCGTCCGGCTCCCATCCGATTCCCCCTCCCTAGCAGATGGCTGCAGCTGGGGTCCGACTCCTGGGCTGCAGGAGGGAGCTGCTGCCGGCTGTATGCTGTAAGGTAAGCAGCTCCCCCCAAACACATTCCCTCCTCTCCGGCCTGATCCCTCTGACCGTCCCTCCTCCAACACACACATAGACACACACACACACACACACACACACACACACACACACACACACACACACACACACACACACACACACACACACACGTAGACACACACACACACATAGACACACACACACACACACACACACATGTAGACACACACACACATGTAGACACACACACATGTAGACACACACACATGTAGACACACACACACGTAACACATGTAGACACACACACACGTAACACATGTAGACACACACACACATGCTGCATACACTTCCGGCCGTCACCTCTCTCCCTGCCGCACACCTCTCCCGCTGCCGCCTCTCTCCCACCCGCACGTCGCACACTCCAGGCCATCGCCTCTCGCCTGCTGCCGCCTCTAGCACGCACGCCCACTCTTGCCTTTCACCCCCCCGCTCTTGCCTTTCACCCCCCCCGCTCTTGCTTTTCACCCCCTGCTCTTGCCTTTCACCTCCCCCGCTCTTGCCTCCCCCCCCGCTCTTGCCTTTCACCCCCCCGCTCTTGCCTTTCACCCCCCCCGCTCTTACCTTTCACCCCCACGCTCCTTGCCTTTCACCCCCCCGCTCTTGCCTTTCACCCTCTGCTCTTGCCTTTCACCCCCCGCTTTTGCCTTTCACCCCCCCGCTCTTACCTTTCACCCCCACGCTCCTTGCCTTTCACCCCCCGCTCTTGCCTTTCACCCTCTGCTCTTGCCTTTCACCCCCCGCTCTTGCATTTCACCCCCCGCTCTTGCCTTTCACCCCCCCTGATCTTGCCTTTCACCCCCCCCGCTCTTGCCTTTCACCCCACCCTGCTCTTGCCTTTCACACCCCCCGCTCCTGCCTTCCAGTCACTCAGTCACCCACCCGCTCACTCAGTCACTCAGTCACCTGCCCACCGGCCCACACAGTCACCCGCCCACTCAGTCACGCACCCATTGTCAAGTCACTGTCACCCACTCTTTCACCTGTCTTTTGTGGAAAATATAAAAAGAAACAGGTTGCATTGTAATCTTTTTTTCGGTATGACAAGAAAACAGTTACGTTCAAGTTGTGTGCAGGGAAAAATATTTTTCCCTGGTAGGTGCACTCTGGGTTCGGGGGGGGAAGGGGGGTGCCCTGCTCCTTTCATTTGTCCTGGGCCCCATGCTTTCTGTTGATGACCCTGCTCCCGCCCGCCACCGCAGCGGACACCCCGCCCCACAGTAAGTCCGCTGCTGCCACCCCCTGTCACACCCCCTGAAGTGCTATGCACATTAATGGCACTATAGAAATAAAGACATACAATACACACTGCACCCAAAGTCAGCCACCGCAGAGATACCCGCAGGGTGCCGCCGCACCTTGTCACTAATCCACCTGCAGTGAGCCGCACAACCCTCCTGCCTGCGACTGGGGGGGGGAATCACAACCATCCCGCCCCCCCAATGACCCACCGCCGCTAACCTCTGAAGGCGGGGGGGATTCCAACCCGCCCACCCAGGGAGACGCTGCCTAGCTGTGAAGGGGGGGGGGATCCAAACCCTCCCGGGGAAATTGGAGATGTGAAGGGGGGGAAATCGGAACTGTGAAGAGGGGGTGGGGAAATGGAGATGTGAAAGGGGGGTGAGCGTAGAGCGAGGGGGAGCGGGAAAATTTTATCCCTGGGCAACGCCGGGTATATGAGCTAGTGGCCTATAAAATTAACTTAAAAAATGCAATGTTTGTTTCACTTAATTATTGTGTTTATATTATTAAAATATGTTAATTCACATGGACACTTGTCCCTCGGATGGACAGTAGCATACAGATTCATAATTTTGGCGTAATATTTTCCATTGGGACTGATATAATTCCCTGTTGCTAGAATATGCATGAAGTTATTTTTCTGTATGGACTACCATTTTACTTTTTAGAGTCAGGTATGCAATTTATAGTGACAGCCATAGTGTTATATTTTCTGTTAAGACATTTTTCTGAGATTGCATCACGGAGATTTATTTAATACATACAGTATTTCATCATTATATTTTTAGCTATTCCTTCTGCCTTTCCAATTAATCTCAAATTGTCCTTAGAGAGTTTTCCACTTTCATTAGTGGCATATGCAACATTTACTATTACCTTGTACAATTTGTGTGCTTACAGATGCAGCCACTTCCATCTATCACTGCCTGGGAAGTTTACCGTCTGTGTCACAGTGCTTAGCATGTGGGGAATGGCCAATAAGGATTAATGCAGGGGTTGTCCCGGCTTCTGAATGGGACTCCTGCTGTGTAAATTCTACCGGAACGCATAAATCTGTAAGAGATACGCATTGAGAGTAGAGAGAATCGGTCACTCTCCCTGAGCGCATCTAACAGGTGATCGCACAGCTTTTTTAAAATTTTAATAACACTGTATTGACGCAGGTGGTCTCTGGAGCTGAACCGCATTAATTTCAGCCTCAATACTACTTATTCGACAGAGTGAGCAACATGGACAGCAGATAAAGTGCCTGGACAGAGGTTTCCTGTGGTGCATAGTTGGAAAGATAAATATTCAACTGCGCTAACAACCACATCTGTTTGTGAGTTTGCAATTGCACTTCTTTTTAACGTTATTAAAATGTTATTACACTATTTTGTTCTCCATATTCCTTCATTAGGGTGCAGTTCTCAACTATTGAAGGACTGCAGAAGAAGCCTACATATCATCTCCAAGGACTTTACTTGAACTAAATATCATTATTTTTCCATACTACTTTAGAGTTGGTATTGGTCATAGCTATTCTCTTCCATATATATATATATATTTATTCCTTTGTTACATCCCTTTGCGCCTGACCGTCCAGATTTCTTTCGACAGACTTTGTGAGGGGACCAGAAAAATCCCCTGATTTGGACTGTGACCACAAGACTCAGACATTGGATTTTGATCAAGTTACGATTTATATATCTTTTATCATTATTGGTGTTTTTAGGTTCATTTATCACTGTGACTTTTAGAATATCTTTGCTTTTACTTGGTGTTGTTTTACTGTCAAAGGTGTTTAGCGCTTTCTCCTATTGTTTATACATGTTAACTATCTGTATACCTTAGGTGTAAAAAATGCACAAATGCGCACCAGGGATTAGTTGAAGGTAATTTATTAAAAAGTACACAATAACTGAGGGGATCCAACCCCACCTCAGAACAGCTGTGCAGCTGAACGGCTGAGTACCACCATGAAAAAATACTAGTAGTGACTATACCCTAAGCTGCACAGTATACAAATAACAATAAAATTCATAAAAAATATTGTGACGAAGCACATGGTGCGAAACGCTAGAGGTCACGACATGTCATCCTGCGTGTGTTTGCTGGCAAGCTCTGACGGAGCCTGCAGGAGACAGCAGCGGTTTATTCCATCTCCGCGGTGCCAAGATCCGGATCCTCTGCAGACACCGCGAGTCTGCTGTCTGTCTCAGTGTAGGTGTCCGTTTCCCCTTGCCAGTGTCTCATCCTATGGCGGTTTCATTACAAATCGGTTGATAGGTTGTTTCATGTTTATTTTTTTCATGGTATATTTTTTATGAATTTTATTGTTATTTGTATACTGTGCAGCTTAGGGTATAGTCACTACTAGTATTTTTTCATGGTGGTACTCAGCCGTTCAGCTGCATAGCTGTTCTGAGGTGGGGTTGGATCCCCTCAGTTATTGTGTACCTTTTAATAAATTACCTTCCACTAATCCCTGGTGCGCATTTGTGCTTTGTTTACACCTTGTTTTTCAGGGTGCCTTTCCCCCCCTTTTCAGGGGGGTTCACCTTGATTTGGCAGCTTCTGGGGAGACGCTGTATGTGCATGCTGCAAAGGGACTATCCACATCTTTATACAGCACGAGCGCTGAATATCCTGTTTTTTCTACTTATCTGTATACCTTAGTTTATTATGCATCTGTCTACAGTATTTCTACTGTACACTGGCGGCAAACTTTATTAGAGTGCGGCCAGTTCCGCAAGCCGGGAGATTTCCCGGCTTGCTAGTGGCATCCCCTCGGCGTGCCGCGCGTCACCGATGCGCGGTCACGCGTCATCGGGTGCCTGCGCCCCCTGCACGCGCGTCCAGGGCTCTCCGAGGGAGCCCTGGTGTCCCGCGATGTGGGGGATGGCGGCAGGGGGTTCCGGGAGACCCGGCGGACCCAGAGAGGAGAGGGGGAAGCCCCGATCGGCGAGCCTCTCCTCCGAGGCTTCGGCGCGCGCCCGGGACATCCCAGCGCACGCCAGGTTACTGTCGCGGCCGAGACCGAGCAAATGCTCGAATAAACTCGGCCGCGACAGTATGTGTCATTTTATGCTTGTTTCCTAGCAAAGATCAAGTTACTAGCATACAATGAGTCAAGGACTAGATTTTGTGTGGGCTAGGTGCAGTGTGTGGGGACAATGGTGATGTGGGGAAGAACAGGTCCTTTTGTTGGGGTGGTACACTCTCCAGTAGTGGAGTATTGTCCTCTCTTCGGCAACAAGACATCTATCCCTGCAGAATGTATAGAGTTGTAATTTGGAAATGAGGCCCGGGTCCTAACCCCGTTGTCTCTTTTCCCATTGGTCAGGTGCAATGGCTTTCAATTCTTATCTCTCATCTAAATGATATTACACAACAGTATGTGAAGACCCAAATTATCTACTGTAAACAATCTAATTGGCTTCTTTAAATTAATCTAAGAATGTTAAAACAAATATTTTACCTATTTTGTTTCTCTAGAAAATGAATACAAGTTGCATTTCTCAGGGGTCTTTGATGGAGACACTGTCCCTATCACAGTAAATAAAAATAAAGCGAAGGCGAGAGAGGGGACTTTACCTGTGCAGACTTTTGTTAAAAACACAATGACATCAGACAAAAGTAGCTAGGAAAAATCAAACCCCTCCCAGGTCTCAGCTCACCATGTTTACAATCAACTTCAAAAAATGATGTAAAATACTAGGTGTAAGACTGTGGTCAAATAAAAAAAGGTATATATCCCCCAGTTATAACTCCTTAAATGTGTCACTTGTATTAGTTCACCTTGCTCCCAGGAGGGATTGACACTTGAATGAAACGTTGACTGTTTGCTCAATAAAGTGCTATCTGTTTAAGTGTAAATAAGAGCCCATGTTGTTAATGCAGTTGACTCTTGCAACTTCTAAATATCTCCAGCTATTCATGTTTAATATGATGAATAAATCTGTCAAAAGGTGTATTGCCTGGATGAGTCAGAACTTGTGAATATGTTTGTGTTCTTCATTTTAGTAGAGCACACCCTTATATTTAGTGGTTTTGCTTCCGTCTCATCCAGAAAAACCAGCTTGAGTCATTTAATGACATCCATCCTCACAATGGGCAATTTCTCTGAGTATTTTTTTTGTCCATACAGATATTATTAGCATTTCCTTTCAAGAGTCTGCAGTGTAATGTCTGAAGCATGTCAGAATCTCAAAAATTATCCCAGCTTGTAATAAATTATGTCAATAATGAAAAACATCTGATATGAAACAATCTCAATGAACAACATTTCTAATGATCAAATTAGGGTATTAGAAATTTTGAATGATGTACCCCATCTTTGCACGTGGTGGGGGCTGTAGTGTGGGTATTGTGATGGGGTAGTATTGTGTGGATATTGTGTTGGGGGTATTATAGTGTGGGGGTATTTTATGGGTATTGTTGTTTGGGGGAGATTGTGGTGTAGGGGGATTGTGTGGGTATTGTGGTGCGCGTGTGTGTGGGGGGGTGGGGGGCTTGAATTGTGTGTGGATCGGTTGGGTGAGTGAGAGAGGAGGGAGTGAGAGAGAATGGATAGAGTGAGGGAGAGAAACTCAAGGGAGTGTGTGTATTGTGGTGGTGGGGATGAGGGATTGTTTGGGTATTGTGGTATGACGGATATTGTGTGGGTATTTTGGTGCATGTGGAATTGTGTGTGTGTAGGGAGTGGAATTGTGTGTGTGTGTGTGTGTGTGTGTGTGTGTGTGTATGTGTGTGTGTCAAGTGGGGTGAGGTGAGAGAGAAGAGAGCAGTGGGAGGGGGAAAGAGTGAGAGAGAGAAGTGGGCGAGTGAGAGGAGGGAATGAGAGAAGAAAGGAGGAAGGGAGAGAGGAGGGAGAAGAAGGGAGGGAGTGAGAGAGAATGGTGAGTGTAAGAGAAAAAGGGGGCCCTGCAAGGCCACTGGAGGGGGGCAGTGGCCCCAGGAAAGCTGTCAGTGGCCTTTGTTTTGGGTAGCAGAATGGGTACTGTGAAATGTGAGTTTCTTTTTGAGTCACTTTAAATGTTTTTACATATTGTGCAGTTCTCAAAATTATTCCATGAAAATGTTAGAATTTAGAATCGATTATGCTTTTTTAATTATGTATTCTTAGTTTTAATAAAATGTAATATTTAACCATTATAGCACCAACAAACAATTGCATGCACCACCAAAAAAGACAGTGGTATAAAGAAAAAATAGCACCTATTAATATATATAACTTTAAATACTTAAAGCAAGTCCCAGTTATATTCATGTATCTATACATCTGTTCAGTTCCTCTATGGATCTGTTATTTTTCATGTCTATGCAGCTTCTGCCATCCCTTCATCCAACATAGAAATCTGTATAAACCAAAACAGAAGTGTTTCTTCATTTTTAATACAAAAAACATGTAAACACGAGTAACCTATAAGTTGATATAAGAAGGTCTCAACTGCAAATCTTGGTAAAATAATCACCATCACACGCACATAAAAATAAAAAAAACATTGAAAGTTATGGGAATTTTGTCTTTTACAGATCTGGTGCTGTTGATTTGCCTTACTTTTGCAGCACATCACCCTCATTGTATTTCACTATCAAATCATATCATATCCCTAATACATAGGTACATATTATACTGACCAAATTACGTACATGGTGAATTCCTGATTAAATAGCATGTGGCTCAGTTTTGTCCTTCATATCTGTCAAAAGTATTTCCAGTAGAGGCAATGCATTCCCAATAGCTTGGAGGAGAATCATGTGGAGTAATTGTTGATGACAAATCTTTTACTGAATAGGTTACATATTGTTGGTGATCTTTATCATATTGGGAGGGAAGGGGTTCATTGTCGCTGTTATGTCTTCTAAAGTGATCCAGGCGATCAAGATGCATTTCATGGGGTGACACAGGCAGACCCATATTGAAATGAGGGTTTACCACAGAGATTGGGCAGTCATCACTAAATCTATAGTTCCCACGAGCATTTGGCTGCTGATGATTTTTAAGTTGCTCCTGTTTTATGCATACCCAGAATAATCCAAAAGACATTAGTGACACGACAAAGAGAGCAACAGACATTCCAACTAGAACAGGTCCAAGTTTATGCCCAAAGTTCAAGATGCCAAAGATAAGTAGAACTACAGCTCCAACCACTAGCAAAGCCAGACTAGTGTATATCACGATGGTAATGTAAAAAGGAAAAAGTCCCTTAATTTTATCTTTGTCATTCACATTCGTCTCTTCACTTTCGTTTTCCATTACAAGTTCTGATTTTGACTTGACCAATACAATCTTGCTGTGTGCTTTCTGGAAACTGTTTTCTTCTTCACCTACAAAATAAAACATGTTTTGTTTAAACAAAAGAAACAAGTGAGTATTGTTTGAGAGATGCAAGTAATATTTAGCAAATATGGGGCAAGTTAGTTCAAGGAATTATTTCTGAAGATGTTCAAAACATGCTTTACAAGGTAGGAAAAGATGGAAGGAACTAAACAAAATAGTAATAAATTAAGCAGAATAAGTGTACACCCAATAGAACCGTAAATAAAATGTAGCAATTCTGTCCTACATATGACAAAATTAGTACTAATAATGCTTCTTGAGTACAATATCTAAAAAAGCAGTAACTGTTGTTTTGAATCCACAGAGATCCAAAATAGCAAAATAATAAAGAAGATCAAGAGATGAGAAGCATTTAGTAAATCAGGGTATTACCTATTTTCTGATCTCCATTGCTTCTCCAAGTGCAAGAACTGAAGAATGATTCTCTGCAACACCTTAGTGGGAGGAGATTGGAAAGATTTAATTTGCAATATAATTTGTTAATAATAGAAATATGTCATGCTATGAGCACTAGATAATATGATGATTCAAATGTTTTGTATAGTTCTATATCTGTCACCAATCTAAAAGGCATCGTCATCCTATAATTCACTCTAGAGGAAGTGTAGAAGAAATACTTTGCAAGTTGTTATATCAGTAGGAGTATGAAGATAGCACAATTTGTAAAGCTATATATATATTGTTTGGCCTTTCTAGTGGAGCAGTCTATAGAACATCCAAAAACAAGGGATTTTAACATGCAGAATGGCTTAGCTCTCTCTAGTACATCTGCACCCATTTCTTCTTTCCGGCCATCTGTATACAGTAGGTGTATCTGCAAAGATGTGCATACTGTAGATATACAATTGTAACCTGTACTGATAAACATGCTAACAAGAAAGGCTGTTACAGTATATGCTCTTAATATCCTTTAATTAGCTTCTATTCTTATTAATTATTTTCTAAACACCCTATATGTTGTGCCAATATTTCCAGCTGGGCACTTTATATTATTTTCTGTTGATATCTATCTCTCAAATCATGATCCTACATAACCGACAATTGCACAGTGACAAGAAAGATTGATCTGGAAATAAAAATCTACATTGTGAGACTGTTAATGTAATTGACTAAGGGACTTCACATTTTGCATAGGAACAACAATTGAATGTCTTTAGACTGGTATAGCAGGTTTGTTTTCATGTACTGTATTGATATACATGAAAACAAACCTGCTATACCAGTGTAAAGATTTATTCAATGTGTGGGGTTCAGGTCTGGTTGCACATTTATATTATGTATTCGGCAGAAACAGAAGCTTTTATTATTATGACTATTACCGTATTAATATTATTGTCATATTATAGAATATATACAGTACAAATATTAGAAAATTCTTTGACAAAGCCCTAAGTGGATGAAACGCGTTAGAGCTGCGGGGGGGGGAGGGTGGTCCGTTCCTCCTCTTTTTATCCATGATTCAATAAAGTAATTTTTTGTATTCAGCACAGTCCAGCCTTTTCCATTTTTTGCGTAGCAGTGCCCGCTGTCTCTCCCCTCCGGTGGGAGCTATTCTTCAAATATTAGAAAATACTGCCTAATCACACACTCCGTGAAATACAGTCAAAACATGACTGCCCCATAGAAAGGGTAGGATTTAATTTTTCTATGTTTTCAAGTAGGATATTAACTTAGAGGAACACATCATTGCATTCCTACATACACTAGAATAACATTGCCAGCTCTTACTGAATAAAGCATGATAGTATTTTAAAATAAAACAATAATGTCTCTAGTGCAGTGTTTCTTTTTAGCCATTTACAACTCAAGTGCAAATAATTATTTCAAATTACTTAAATGGTTCAGAATAGGTTGTATTACATATTATAGTTGACTGCAGGCGGTATTCAATATGCTCCGAAGCGACCGATTTGACTTTTATTGGCTGAAAACTCTCAATTACTTCAAGTGGCATTTTTGGCTGATAACAGCAGCTTCGGACTATATTACATTACCTCATTAAAAGGAATATATCAGCACTGGATAATTTTTCTAATACATTTTTATCATGCCAATATAAAATTAAACATAAAGGTGCAGCAAGTGTGCTGTGTCTTGAAATAGCTTAAATTTAAAGGGCAATACTCCCGTCATCACCAAACAAACCTATTGCCAATAAACCACCCTTCTGACACAGCTTTACACTAACAAAATATTATTTATAGAGATGTACTACGTTCATTACTCAACATGTTTCTGAGAAATGTAATAATAGAGTTATTATTTTATGTCAATTACTAATATTGTGTCGCAGCATCGCTTACATTTTTTATTTTCGAATGGTGCGTAATTGATGATGACATCACATTTCATTATGTGTGTAACACATCGAAATGACATTACAATGAATAGTAGAATTAGTACAATTAATATGTTCACAATACTAACCAACACACGTGTCATCATTTATAATCATGTGACTAATTAGTCTGCCTATTTAAAGGATAGCAGAAGGCACTTACCTACCACGACGACATGGATCCGCCACCAGATTGCGCTTTTCTGATTTTTTGTGCGAGGAGGAGGAGGGAGATTATGTTGGAGAGGAGAGAGAGGAGAGAGAGGAGAGAGAGGAGAGAGAGGAGAGAGAGGAGAGAGAGGAGAGAGAGGAGAGAGAGGAGAGAGAGGAGAGAGAGGAGAGCGAGAGAGATCTGTCTTGTGAGACATATAGCCCCCCGCAATTTTAGACAAAGAACCTCCCTAGAGGGCTTGACTGAGGAAGAAATTATCAGGCGTTACAGATTGAGCTCAGCGGCTATCTTGGAACTGTATGAAGTTTTAAGAGAAGATTTAGAGCCAACAACAGACAGGAGTCATGCAGTGCCTGGCATTGTTATGCAGTGAGTCATGCAGTGCCTGGCATCCTTTCATTTTCTTGCTTCGGGCTCATTTCAGACAACTGTGGGCATAGTAGGCGGGGTCTCGCAGTCGGCATTCTCGCGGACCTTTAGCCAGTTTCTATGTGCACTGACTCGACGCGCTAGTGATTATATACATTTTCCTAGTGAGCAAACAGAGTGACAGGCACTGAAGACTGCATTTTATAATGTAGCTGGGCTACCCAATGTGATGGGTGCTATAGATTGCACACGTGTTGCGCTGACCCCGCTAAGTGAAGAGGAGAGGGATTTTTGGAACAGGAAACATTACCACTCGCTCAATGTGCAGGTCGTATGTGATGCATCCATGAAAATTCTGAGTGTGGTAGCCCACTTCCCAGGTGCCTGCCACGATTCACATATTTAAAAAAACTCATTAGTGTTTCGAAAATTTGAAGCGGGGTATTCGAGGATAGTTGGCTATTGGGTCAGTCAATGTTACATAAACTGCACTTACAACTACATTTAATGTCCAGATTAATGTTTCATTGTGTGTTGCTAAGATTATAATTAACCTAAAATCCTTCCCTTTTCTATATGTAATCCATGTCATGCATCGTAATGGTAGATAAGGAGGATTTCATTGTTAGGTCATGTGTTCTATATTATTCACTGTCATGTATTATGAAATGGCAATACACAATGTTTGGAATGTAGTTACATATTTTAACCTTCATGTCATTTGACTCTCTTATAGGCGACTCAGGATATGGTAGCCGCCCTTGGCTTCTGACCCCACTGGGTAATACTCAAACCCCTGCAGAGGAACGATATAATGCCGCACACATATCCACACGCTCGGTGATCGAGAGGACATTTGGAGTGTTGAAAAGTCGTTTTAGGTGTCTTGATAGATCTGGTGGTGCGCTACAGTATTCGCCAGCGAAGATTGGTGACATAGTGATTTGTTGTTGCATTCTGCACAACATAGCACTACGTCATAATCTTCAAGGCAACATTCATGATGACTTAGAGGAGGATCCTCTCGTGCCTCCTGCAGGGGTTATGGACCATACAGCCAGTGGGGTGGAGACTCGCAGGACCTTAATAGCTAATTTTTTCACATGTAAGTTTTACCAATACATGTAATATAATCTGTAATCATCTCGTTGTGTGTGTAACATTGCATTGTGTGTATAATCTTAAGATGCTGCTCTCTCCAAAGAACTTCACATTTTCGATTGAATGATCAGAACTTCGGCTGGCTACGGTATGATTATTTTCAACACCTTTATTCTTGTATTAATCATCTTTCAAACCAACTATACAATGTGTGCATCGTTACATGCAGAATATTGTGTATGAAGTGAAAAAATAATTCTGTATTCACTACTCTGCATAGTGTTATCTTACAACTGAACTACAGTAAATGATTATATATGTATTTTGTCTCATACTTTCAACATCATGATCAACTTATAAATAATTAATGGTGTTATTAAAGGTTTAGAGAATTGTTAGGCTTCACATTCCTTACTTCATATTATTATTGTCACGTATGTAAGTATTACTACATACATAATTAGTGTCTGCATAAGTATAAGCAGATGAGATGTTGATCTCTTCTATCATTAAGCTGGCATGTATCCCTATCATTATTAATATGTTTATTTGAAAACCACACATTTCCATATTCATCTTTCATGTTAATGTTTCGTACAATTTTTATTGTAAAACTTAACAAATACATTTTTAACAGAAGTACATGTGTGTTTCTTCAGGCGACATATAAATTTTTTTTTTTTACTTGAGTGATGTCACTGTAATCTGCGTCACATTGATAAAAACAGAGCACTAACACAAGATGTCATGTCAAAGTTTATTGGAATGTTAACACACGTTTCAAGTTAGTATCAAAGTGCCTACATTCTATATTTTTTTTTTGTTTAAATTCTATAATCTATGATTAGCTACGATATATAAAAGTGTGCATGTTCAGTTTGAGGTATCATAGCATGACTGGCCATGTGATGTCTTTAGCATGTGGCCATAATGGAAAAGCTCTCAGTTGCTCGGTCTTTGGAGACATGCATTCACATAATCTTCTGTCTTGAACGGAGCTGTGAACATCTGTGAAAGAAGTAGATATATAATATTAATTTTATAAATATATCGGTTACATAGTTACTTAATGATGCATCTAAACACACGGTTTGTATAATGAATATATGTACTAAACGTCAATCATTTCGTTAACAACATTAATGCTACATATAACCACAAAATGCACATAAACATTTCTTTACACACATACACTATATATATATATATATATATATATATATATATATATATATATATATATATATATATATAGTCGAAACAGCTGTCTGTGGGTGGTTTTCTGGGTATGCACCTTTACCCTGGCTGTGCTCAAAGCTGTGACCATGCAGCAAGCTTAAGCCTATAGGGAACCATGTTAAAAATGGTTTTTGAAGCAAAAAGTGGCACGGTGTGCTCATTTGCATGTCATTTCCCAGAATCCCTTGCTGCAGTGGAAGTGCTGTGTGCTGGGTGATGATGGGGAAAGGCGGGGTTGCAGACCTGCCTAAGGCATGCAGATGAGCATACAGTTGTATTTACATATATATATATATATATATATATATATATATATATAGGATAGGATATAATGTGTGTGTTCCATATTTTATTCTCCGCGTACAATCTTAGGAGTATATAAAAAAATTATTAAAAAAAAAAAACGCAACCTTTACTTTTAACAGTGTAGTTATGAGAAAGTGTGTTTTGCTTTAAGACGTTTGGCTTTACAACGCCATTTGGAGCTACGCATTGTGTCGGATAACCGAGGACTAGCTGTATTACCTAGGGTTTCGTTTGTTCACATGCTAGTACCACAAACATGTTACATACACAATGATAAACAACAGTAATTAGTCTGCATAATGTGACATAATGACATGTAAACTTCTGCTTTGCCTGCCATTTCTATAAAAGAGTAAGCAATATTCATCAGGCACATAACATTATTATGTAGTCATATGCAAACTACACTAATTAAGATGATATGTACTGCATTTCTGCATATCTAATTATTTTGTTATGTTTACAATTATTGTAGTTTCACAAAGGGGCGTACATGTAGTCGACTGACATTTAAGGGCTGCGCACGAATATCTCTGATTTCAACCCCCATTGCACAGCACGGTTCAAAATATTGCCACGTATATCAGTAAATAGATTTTACCTTCTTACAGAACTGTGTTCCAGCATATTGTGATCTTCACAGCGCGATCTCTGTAATATGATCAGAAGCAGCCGAAAGATAAAAGAGACATGTTAATTTACACAAACGCCATGAACACAACGCATATGCGTGTCATTCGGGAAGAAAAGATTCACACAGTTTATAAAGTCTTTACAATATAGTTACCTGCATTATATTGCATTCATATTCGGTGCTGCCATAGAAGTTTTGTTTGCGATGTAGCCGCTGTAGTCGATCAATTCGTTGTTCTGTGTGTTCAGCTGTGTAGGGTTGTAGCTTACTCCATAACTGTTTGCATCTTGGACAATGTACAGAGGCGGATACACATAGTAACTTTGTGTCATTTCATCTGTTTGAGCAAACTCGGTATTCTGCATGTTATCATAATATGTTGCTCGTTATGGTTCTGGTATTGGTAGTCCAACTCAGGTTGAAAAAATACATTCTGCTGAACATTTAAGGCACCGCTGCGGGCACCTATATCATGGTAGTCGTGTCTGACAATTGTCTGTCTTTTATATTTCCATTTGCAGACATACGCATACCGGATTCATGAACTGACCAACAGCCACCCGTGTTTCCGCCAGATGGTGGGTTTCGAATAAAAGAAGCATTGGTTGATAAAGTGCGGCGGATCGAATTTTTCCAGACCATAGATTGAGGATGTTTTTGATAATAATGGTAGTTATCCGTAAGATATTGATAGATCTGTGAGACCGTAGCTTTTTTGTTCCTCTCATTTTCAATGGCTCTATATATTAGCAATGCGTAAGAAAGCGGAGGCTTTTCCATAGAACACGTCTCAAACGGCATGTATTTGAACGGAATGGAGTACAGTAACCAAAACTATTCCTTAATTCAAGGTTCTTACAAAGTATCCAAACTTGCATTATGTGCACAACACTGTATAAGGTCATTATACAAAGGAAGAAGTGTCCATGTATTCTTCTCCCACATACAGGTGTTCTGTATCTTATGAATTTTTTGCTTGCATATTATACATGATTCAGTAGCAAATCTCTGAAACACACTTTGGATAGAATAGTTTTGTGAAATAACATGTTCAAATTAACAAATATTTATAATGTTAATTCTTCACAATTAAGACGGTATAAAATATAGATATATATCACATACATTATTCACACATGCAAAATCATATGCTGTTTCATTCACAGCATGAATGGCCCCTGATCTCGAGGAGGTGGAGCCACGTGGGAGACCCACGTGGCCACCTCCTGTACCGCTTGCAGCCCTCGTGTGGGGAGCGGAAGGCAGCTCCGTGCTGGTACACCTTGCTCCTACTGGTATGCCCCTGCCCCGAGCAAGCAGCCAGTGTGGTACCTGTCCTCCTGTCGCCATGCACCCGTGCGGCCGGCTCCTGTGCCGCTATCTCCCCTCAGCCCCCACGCACACTTTCTGTCCAGCACCATGCCGCCATGTGGGGGGCAGGATGCGGCGTCTCCTCATGCCCCTCTCTTCCCAAGTATACTCTCCTCCTGGAGCCCTACCCCCTGTGGGGGCTACGGTCACATGAGGAAGGTGCAGCATAGGCGGGGAGCAGGAGAAAAGTGCAGCGGGGGCTCCGGTCACAGGAGCAGGAGGAAGGTGCAGCGGGGGTGGCGATCAGAGGAGCAGGAAAAAGGTGCAGCGGGGGCTCCGGTCACAGGAGCAGGAGGAAGGTGCAGCAGGAGCGGCAGTCACAGGAGCAGGAGGAAGGCACAGCGGGGGCTCCGGCCACAGGAGCAGGAGGAAGGTGCAGTGGGAGTGGCGGTCAGAGGAGCAGGAGGAAGGTGCAGTGGGGGCTCTGGTCACAGGAGCAGGAGGAAGGTGCAGCGGGTGCGGCGGTAAGCGCAGGAGTGAAGGGGGGTGGCGCAACAGCACGGTTTAACTTACTTTGTTCTGTGTGGGGGTGAGCATCTCCAGGGGTGTCAGCGTGTACAGGGGAGGGTAGGCTCAAGCAGTATGAGAAAGCTCAGGGGTGTATGAGTGTGGTGTGTGAGTGTAAAAGTAGGTAAGAGCGCACCGGCCAGTGAGAGCCGTGGGGGGGCAGACCGACGGACCAATGAAATTGTCTACAGACACTCACAACCAAGATTTTCAGTATTATATATATATATATATATATATATATATATATATGCAAATACAACTGTATGCTCATCTGCATGTCTTAGGCAGGTCTGCAACCCCACCTTTCCCCATTATCACCCAGCATACAGCACTTCCACTGCAGCAAGGGATTCTGGGAAATGACATGCAAATGAGCACACAGTATCACTTTTTGCCTCAAAAACCATTTTTAACATGGTTCCCTATAGGCTTAAGCTTGCTGCATGGTCACAGCTTTGAGCACAGCCAGGGTTAAGGCGCATACCCAGAAAACCACCCACAGAGAGCTGTTTCGACCTTAATGGGTCTCATCTGTGTGGGGTTGATTTTAACTGGGTATGCAAAGAGGCTATGGGATAGGCTATACCATAATACTGAGTTAAGTTATGGTGAGTAAAAAAAGTGACAAAAACCCTCCACAGGAAAGCAAATATGCAAATACAACTGTATGCTCATCTGCATGTCTTAGGAAGGTCTGCAACCCCACCTTTCCCCATTATCACCCAGCATACAGCACTTCCACTGCAGCAAGGGATTCTTGGAAATGACATGCAAATGAGCACACAGTGTCACTTTTTGCCTCAAAAACCATTTTTAACATGGTTACCTATAGGCTTAAGCTTGCTGCATGGTCACAGCTTTGAGCACAGCCAGGGTTAAGGTGCATACCCAGAAAACCACCCACAGACAGCTGTAATATATATATATATATATATATATATATATATATATATATATAAGCAATACGATACCGTTTGGAAACGAAATCAGCAGGCAGCACTCCAGAATTGAATAAACAAGTGTATTGAAAAAATAAACACAAAACCAACGTTTCGGTCCATGAATGGGACCTTTGTCAAAGTGGTGCAGTTACAGGACAGAAGTGAACATATATATATATATACCCCTAGAATACTCACAGATAACAAGTGCTGAAAATCAAGTTGATTGCACAGTATGATGTCAGATGCAGTGCTGACCTGGGATGACCTCAATGTGAGCACTCAATACAAGGTGTACTTAGTAGATCAATAGGAAATATAGTGGAAGCCACTGCAGGGTGATTAAAGTTCACACAGTGGCTCCCAAGCCAAAAGTGGTGTGTGTAGGCTCCACATGTATATGTGTGGCAGAAGCCATAAAGCTGAACGGTGGTCCCTATTCACATTGCTGCAGTGTCACTTGTGTGGCAAACAGAAAAATAGCCCCAACCACAAATTGCATATGAGGCCAAGGTCAGACATGCACTGTCATACAAAAATCAATATTCCAACGTGCTAAGTGCAAAAATATAAAAGTTAAAATGACGATGTGGAAGGCTATTGGTCACTTGTGGACCTAGTATCAAATCCGTAGCTGTTTCCGTGGACCCGGCACGTGGCCAATATAAATTGCTCTGGCATAAAGCAGTGGCAGAAGCATCACAAGACCATTGCAATGGATACATAATATGTAGCCTGGGTTTAGCATCTAATGACATTACAGTCCAATCTTTATCCTAAACGGGTTTATCCTGGTGGTTTGCCCATGGAAAATCCCTATGTGCAGAAAAGGCAAATAGGCGTTGGTGAAAACCCTAGTAAACAGAGTGAAATAATGCCTTTATGCCTCCAGTCCTGGAGCTGATTTTCTGTCTCTCACATAGAGTCTCATTAGGATACCTATGGTGGCTATTTAGCTGGTGCAACACTGTGGAAGGAATCCTGATGATTTGAGCAGAGGCGAAGGATATCATACGGTGATATGAACTTTGTCTATATTTCTAGACCATTTCTTCACCCTGACTGCCCATTACGATTTATTGCTCTGCATCTTGATACCATTTCACCATTTTGGTAGTAGGATTCCTTCCATCACATGCATACCCTGCTTTCCCCATGTTTTTCCACTCATGAGCATTGTACTGTATTTCAGCATACATGGGGTTTATTAGTTTTGACTCTTATGAGATGACTGATTGTTCTTGTATATTTTTTGGGGATTGGTTGATTTACCTTTGGGTACTAGTTTCTTTGCACTTCCCATTATGGGGTGGGAGGGTATATGTATGTACATTGCACACCATACTCCATGTGCAGATAGATTGCTCTCAGGTTTATTTTACCTTCATTGTTTGGTTTGATGTGTGTGTATTTTATTGTAGGATAGTCTCATGTTGGGCTTATCCCTAATTCAGTTTTTGTAGTGCATTATTAATCAGGGTCTCATTCACTCATTATCTGTGTCACCTTACCCTTCCAGTGGTTTTCCTTTGGGGACCAGATGTGGGATCTGCTGATCTCCACTGTGAGTGTTAGGATCCCCCTCCCCTCAATCCTTTCTTACTAGGATCCCACTGATTTTAGGGTTAACTCACACACATTGCCATTTTGATATTAGCTCCTGACTGTGTTTTCCCTGTCTGTTATGTTATTTTAATTGTATGTTTTGTTCACCCGGTTTTCTTTGTTGTGTTAGTCCTTGATTATTAAATACTTTTGATATTACTTTTCATGATCAGAGTGCTTCTGTTTGGGATTTCTTCTTTCTCTTGTGTTTTTTCATATATATCTATATATATATATATATATATATATATATATATATATATATATATATATATATTGTATTGTATTGTATGTCTTTATTTATATAGCGCGATTAATGTACATAGCGCTTCACAGTAGTAATACATGTGGTAATCGAATAAATAACAGATAATATAAATAACAGATCATGGGAATAAGTGCTTAAGACAAACATAACATTAAGGAAGAGGAGTCCCTGCCCCGAGGAGCTTACAATCTAATTGGTAGGTAGGGAGAACATACAGAGACAGGAGGAGGGAGTTCTGGTAAGTGCGTCTGCAGGGGGCCAAGCTTTATGTATCATGTGTTCAGAATGTTCACAGTGCTATTCATATGTTTCTTTAAGCAAGTGTGTCTTAAGGTGGGTCTTAAAGGTGGATAGAGAGGGTGCTAGTCGGATACTGAGGGGAAGGGCATTCCAGATGTGTGGGGCAGTCAGTGAAAAAGGTTTAAGGTGGGAGAAGGCTTTAGATACAAAGGGGGTAGAAAGAAGACATCCTTGAGCAGAACGCAAGAGTCGGGGTGGTGCATAGCGAGAAATTAGGGCTGAGATGTAAGGAGGGGCAGAAGAGTGTAAAGCTTTAAAAGTGAGAAGAATGGAGTGTGAGATGCGGGATTTGATTGGAAGCCAGGAGAGGGATTTCAGGAGGGGAGATGCTGAGACAGATCTAGGAAAGAGTAGAGTGATTCTGGCAGCAGCATTTAGGATAGATTGTAGGGGAGACAGGTGAGAGGCAGAAAGGCATGACAGCAGGAGGTTACAGTAATCAAGACGGGAGAGAATGAGGGCCTGAGTCAGAGTTTTAGCAGTCGAGCAACAGAGGAAAGGGCGTATCTTTGTTATATTGTGGAGGAAAAAGCGACAAGTTTTAGAAATGTTTTGAATGTGAGGGGCGAATGTGAGAGAGGAGTCGAGTGTGACCCCTAGGCAGCGTGCTTGGGCTACTGGGTGGATGATCGTAGTTCCAACAGTAATGTGGAAGGAGGTAGTAGGGCCAGGTTTGGGAGGAAGTATGAGGAGCTCTGTTTTAGCCATGTTGAGTTTAAGGCGACGGAGGGCCATCCAGGATGATATAGCAGAGAGACATTCAGAAACTTTGGTCTGTATAGCAGGTGTAAGGTCAGGTGTTGAAAAGTATATTTGTGTGTCGTCAGCATAGAGGTGATATTTAAACCCAAAAGATGTTATTAGGTCACCTAGAGAGAGAGTGTACAGAGAAAAGAGAAGAGGTCCCAGGACAGAGCCCTGGGGTACCCCCACAGAGAGATCAATAGAGGAGGAGGAGGTGTTAGCAGAAGAGACACTGAAAGTACGATGGGAGAGGTAGGATGAGATCCAGGATAGAGCTTTGTTCCGAATACCAAGAGTATGGAGAATGTGAAGGAGATGAGAGTGGTCCACGGTGTCAAATGCTGCAGACAGGTCGAGTAATATGAGCAGAGTGTAATGACCTCTGTCTTTGGCAGCATGGAGGTCGTCAGTTATTTTAGTGAGGGCTGTTTCCGTGGAGTGAACAGTGCGGAAGCCAGATTGTAGAGGGTCTAGGAGAGAATAGGTGTTGAGAAAATGGAGCAAGCGAGAGAATACAAGACGTTCAAGAAGTTTAGAGGCAAAAGGCAGGAGGGAGACAGGTCGATAGTTAGAAAGACAGGTAGGGTCAAGCTTGCTGTTTTTGAGTAATGGTATGACTGTTGCATGTTTGAAGGAGGATGGAAAGGTTCCAGAGCAGAGGGAGGAGTTAAAAATGTGTGTGAGCGTAGGGATTATAGTAGGAGCAAGAGGTTTTAGGAGATGGGAGGGAATGGGGTCAAGAGGGCAAGTGGTAGAGGGAGAAGTGGTGATCAACAGCGACACATCCTCCTCTGAGACAGTGGAAAAAGAGTCAAGGAAGGCAGGAGGAGAGTTAGGAAGAGGTGTAGGATGGGAAGAAGAAACAGAGGGGATGTTCTGACGTATGGATTCCACCTTTTCCTTAAAATAGTCAGCAAAGTCCTGAGCGGAGATGGAGGAAGGAGAGGAAGCTGAGGGTGGTTTGAGTAGAGTATCAAAGACAGAGAACAGTCGGCGTGGGTTAGACTTGTGCATGTTGATTAGTGCAGAAAAGTAGGCTTTTTTAGCTTGCGAGAGGGCAGAGTTGAAACAGGTTAGCATAAATTTGTAGTGAAGGAAGTCTGCGAGAGTGTGCGAATTCCTCCAGAGGCATTCAGAGGAACGAGTGGAGGAACGCAGCATGCGTGTGTGGGAATTTAGCCAGGGTCTAGGGTTAGAAGGGTGAGTGTGGCAGAGAGAAAGTGGGGCATGTAGATCAAGAGAGGAGGACAAGACAGATTTGTAGTTCCTGACCAGGTTGTCGGGGTCTGTAGCAGAGCTGAGAGAGGAGAGGGAGGAGCGTAAAGTGGACTCAAAGTCAGGTAAGTGAATAGAGCGCAGGTTTCTGCAGAACCGGGTTGTAGATGGAGATGGAGAAGGGGAGAAGCAAGATAGAGAAAATGAGATGAGATGATGGTCAGAGAGAGGAAAAGGGGAAATGGATAAATCGGAGAGAGAGAAGTTCTTAGTGAAAACCAGGTCTAAGTAGTGGCCATCGTTGTGGGTGCTGGCTGCAGTCCACTGTTGAAGGCCAAAAGAAGAGGTTAGAGAAAGAAAGCGGGAAGCCCAAGGGAGAGAGGGGTCATCAATGTGGCAATTGAAGTCCCCAAGGAGAAGAACAGGGGAGTCTGAGGAGAGGAAGAAAGAGAGCCAGGATTCAAAGTGAGAGAGAAACGCAGAAGGGGGATGAGTAGAGGTAGGTGGGCAATAGATGACCGCCACATGAACAGGGAGAGGTGAGAAAATCTGGACAGTGTGAGCCTCAAAGGAGGGAAAAGCAAGAGAGGGAGGAATAGGAAGGGTTCGGTAACGACAGAGAGAGGAGAGCAGGAGCCCCACGCCTCCACCCCTGCCATCAGTGCGCGGAGTGTGGGAGAAGGAAAGGCCACCGTAGGAGAGGGCCTCTTCCAGAGCAGAGTCAGACTGAGTGAGCCAGGTCTCAGTTATAGCAAAGAGAAACAGGGAGTGAGAGAGAAAGAAGTCATGCACAGAGAGGAACTTGTTAGAGAGGGAGCGAGCATTCCAAAGGGCACAGGAGAAAGGGAGAGAGGAGGGAGGGTGGCAGGGGATGGGTATGAGGTTGGAGGGGTTGACACCAGAAGGAATAGAGGTTGCAGTTGGCAGGCGAGGACGAGCGCATGTAGGAATAAGGCCGGGACCAGGATTGGGAGAGATATCCCCAGAAGCAAGGAGGAGAAGCATGGATAGAAAGAGAATGTGTGAGGAGGATTTGTAGGGCTGTGTTTTAGTGCAGGGGATATAGCTGTGTGGTGTCAGAGGACGCAGGTAAGAAAGGAGTTCATGTGAACAGAGAAGTGGTGAAGGAAGGAGAGATGGAGATATATGAATGGAGTTAGAGACATACTGAGGCTTTTAAAAAGAAGTGCATAATTTGAGAAGAAGTGAAGTAAAAGCAAATATAAATGGTAAAGGCAGCATCACAGCAGTAATGATGCAGTCTGGTATTGATGATATCCTCCTTTCCAGCGTAGTTCAAATGCAGGAATCAGGGCCAAATGGGGTGTCCACTTCTTCCTCACTTCTTTTAAACTTCCTTTTAAACTTCCTTTTAAACTTCAGTTGTTCAGTAGTCATGCCACTTATAATGGGCCACTTGGATATGGGCTGCAGGCAGACTAGCTGTTCTGACTGGGTTTATATAGGCCTAAAAAGTCACCTGACAGTGTTGTTCTGTCTGCTTAATTAGCACATCTGAGGCACATTCAAACAAATGGTTTTCTACACAGGGTATTCCCTGCCTAGGTGGCAACACTTAATTTGATTAGGGGTAGACAGAAAACAGCATTCAAATATGGTTTTTACCTAGCATTGGATCACTTGCATATATTATATAATACACACAGCAAAGGCTTCAATGATGATTTAGAGATGGTTTTTACCTAGCATTGGATCACTTGCATATACTATATAATACACACAGCAAAGGCTTCAATGATGATTTAGAGATGGTTTTTACCTGAAGAGAGACGAAGGATAAGATCCGTTAGGGTAAGAGTTCCTTCCTTTTAAACTTCAGTTGTTCAGTAGTCATGCCACTTATAATGGGCCACTTGGATTTGGGCTTATGATTAACCAATATACAAATAAATGGTTAAGGATTTACAAAATATGCACAAATAAAAATACCACATCTCCAAATCAATACATAACATCTTTTAACACACTTTTAGTTGTGCTACTAACTCTCACATTTCCACACCCACCCACACCATTTATATCCAGTCCCACTCCACACACACCTTGTGTAAAGCACTGTATATACTGTGGGCTCTCCATTCATTTTTATTCACACTGATACACATACACACTCTTTCTTCACTTGCTTTCAGTAACCATTTAACACCTCTAGCCATAAAACACATCCACACGGGGGAAGGAACAGCACAGATAACATTCCAAGAGACACTGTTTTTAAGTTTACCTTTTGCTTCATTCATTGTAACATCGCCGGAAGAAGAGATCAGTGTATCTCGAAAGCTCGCACAAATAAAAGCATTTCGTTAGCCACAGAACGGTATCATCTTTTTATTTTTTTATTTTTTTGATTATATATATATATATATATATATATATATATATATATATATATATATATACCATAATACTGAGTTAAGTTATGGTGAGTAAAAAAAGTGACAAAAACCCTCCACTGGAAAGCAAATATGCAAATACAACTGTATGCTCATCTGCATGTCTTAGGCAGGTCTGCAACCCCGCCTTTCCCCATCATCACCCAGCATACAGCACTTCCACTGCAGCAAGGGATTCTGGGAAATGACATGCAAATGAGCACACAGTGTCACTTTTTGCCTCAAAAAACATTTTTAACATGGTTCCCTATAGGCTTAAGCTTGCTGCATGGTCACAGCTTTGAGCACAGCCAGGGTTAAGGTGCATACCCAGAAAACCACCCACAGACAGCTTTTTTTTTTTTTTTTTTTTTGGTAGCCCGGGTGGTGAAAAAGTGATTTCACCTCTAAAAACCGTGCTCGTGGTCAAGTGAGACCAGGTGCGCAAAAATTGTGACTATAGGCTCCGGAGAGCTGCAAGTCCATGACATGGTCAGTCCTCTTCAGCCACGGGGTCCAGGAAAAGTCCTGATGTTACACCGACGTCGTCATCCGAAGAATCCGACGTCCATCCTGTTCCCTCCTAATGCAGCAGACGCCGCAAGAGGGTCCAAGTCTTTAGGGCTTTCGGCTCACACCTACTCGCCCACCTCAGTCTTCTCCCGAGGGAATGGCGACCACCGACCAGCACACAGTCTTGCATTCTCCAAAGAAAATTAGGTGACTGATAACCCAAAAATAAAAAAACACGACCACCCACAGACAGCTGTTTCAACATTGATGGGTCTCATCAGTGTGGGGTTGATTTTAACTGGGTATGCATGAGAGGCTATGGGATAGGCTATACCATAATACTGAGTTAAGTTATGGTGAGTAAAAAAAGTGACAAAAACCCTCCACAGGAAAGCAAATATGCAAATACAACTGTATGCTCATCTGCATGTCTTAGGCAGGTCTGCAACCCCGCCTTTCCCCATCATCACCCAGCATACAGCACTTCCACTGCAGCAAGGGATTCTGGGAAATTACATGAAAATGAGCACACAGTGTCACAGTGTCACTTTTTGCCTCAAAAACCATTTTTAACATGGTTCCCTATAGGCTTAACCTTGCTGCAGTGGAAGTGCTGTATGCTGGGTGATGATGGGGAAAGGCGGGGTTGCAGACCTGCCTAAGACATGCAGATGAGCATACAGTTGTATTTGCATATTTGCTTTCCTGTGGAGTGTTTTTGTCACTTTTTTTACTCACCATAACTTAACTCAGTATTATGGTATAGCCTATTACATAGCCTCTCATGCATACCCAGTTAAAATCAACCCCACACTGATGAGACCCATCAAGGTCGAAACAGCTGTCTGTGGGTGGTTTTCTGGGTATGCACCTTAACCCTGGCTGTGCTCAAAGCTGTGACCATGCAGCAAGCTTAAGCCTATAGGGAACCATGTTAAAAATGGTTTTTGAGGCAAAAAGTGACACTGTGCTCATTTGCATGTCATTTCCCAGAATCCCTTGCTGCAGTGGATGTGCTGTATGCTGGGTGATGATGGGGAAAGGCGGGGTTGCAGACCTGCCTAAGACATGCAGATGAGCATACAGTTGTATTTGTATATATATATATATATATATATATATATATATATATATACATATAAAGCAGAAAATAGCCGTGTTAGTCCAGTTGCTATAGTGCAGAATAAATGAGTTCTTCAGTATTCGGTGATACCTTTTTTATTGGACTAACAATTTATGTCATAGGACAAGCTTTCGAGAGTTATCCTCTCTTCTTCAGGTCAGCAATACTGATATACAAAGGAATCTATGGCTAAAACAGTGTGGAGACAGGAAAAAAAAACAACAGATATTTACTGTAGATAATGTAGGGTGTTAAGTGTTTGAAGCCAGAGGACAGTGTCAAAGAAAGGTGGAGAGGGGGAGGGATACTGGGTGGGAGAGAAAGTGTGGATAAGAATAGAGGCAAGCAGGATAATTACAAGCAATTTTGATAGCGTGTGAGAAAACCCATGTCCGCATTATGTCCTTTGGTTTTGGTGCCAAAGAGTCTTATCATTCTGAGTTCAAATGTTTTCTGTTCTTGGGTGCTTTTAAACATTCCATTTAGGATTTTGATTTTTAGATCATTTATGGAATGATCTGGTTGTGAGAAGTGATGTCCCACAGGTGAGCAGTATCTTCCTTCTTC
The DNA here is from genome assembly GCF_040206685.1 of Ascaphus truei. NCBI lineage: Eukaryota > Metazoa > Chordata > Amphibia > Anura > Ascaphidae > Ascaphus > Ascaphus truei. Next base: position 256,473,907 of record NC_134483.1, read on the forward strand.
GTGATGGAGTATAGAGTGTCTGTGCATATTCATTCTTCCTTGTAGTTTTTGGCTGGTTTCCCCAATGTAGCAACCTTGGTCCCACACACATGGTACACCTGCGGGGAAGAACCAGGGGCCCCACAGCTGCGGGGGCCCCGCATACCCGCAGGGACCACCCAAGGGCCCCAGAACCCTGTGGGAACCTTTCGAGGGCCTCAGACACCTGTCGGGCTGACCGGGGGACACCCAGACACCCGTGGGCCCACCCAAGGACCCCATTTGGGGCCCATGGTGACCAGCGGGGACCACCTGGAGGCCCAAGGTGCCTGAGGCCTCCAGACCCTGGAGTACTGGACACTGTGGGGCCTGCAGACACCTGTCGGGACAACCGGGGACTCCCATATGTCTGGGGTACTAACCCTGTAGATCAAATAATAAATCATGTTTTTAATGCGGGGCACAGGGGGTGGGTGGGATGTATTGTTTATTAAATATGGTCATATTTATTGTGGGGCTGTTCTGTGTATTGTTTTTCTTGTGGGTAGTGGGGGAAGGGGGTATTGTCCCCAAGGGTGATTAGGCCTCCCTAGTCGGTAGTGGGAGAGGGTGGTTAGGCCTCTGGGTGGGTAGTGGGGGAGGGTGTTTAGGCCTCCCGGAAGTGGTAGGTGAGGGTGGGTTAACCCCTTAATTACTATAGTGGTTAATAACCGCTACGGTGATTAATGGGTTAGGGGACATTACATTGGCGCTTTTTATTCTTGTTTATGTTTTGCAGCCTTGGAGGGGGACATGGACGGTGATGAAGATGAGGATGGCCTTCATCGTGGCAGCCGGGCAAGGGTGAGTGTAACATGTATTTATTGTATTTATTCTGCTTTATGTATTTTAAATGGACAAATGCACTAATATCCACTATTATAATTTTGCCAATTACTATACTGTATGTGTTAGGTGTATTTATTTATAAGTATTTATGTTTTTTTATTATTTTATTGGGGCACAGAATTGGTACTGCAGGCAAGCGGGGACCCACTGACACCAGTGGGCCACCGCCGGCCTATAATATAATTGCTGTGCATCCCAAAAATTACATATATGTACTGTATGTTAGTGGGTATAGGGGTTGTTGGGGGCACAGGTGGTATGTGTTGTATATTGTAATGTTTATTGGGGGCAATTGCCCCAATAAACATGCTATTATGCCTTAACCCCTTCATTGCCTTAGTGGATAACCGCTAAGGTAATGAAGCAGCATTAATGTATTTTAATAATATTGTGCAGGAGCAGGGGGTCTCCAGTGCTGAACCGCATTGATTTCTGGCTCAGGGACCCCCTGCTTCCCGAATTACAGACCCTGGTTTGGGGTATCGTGTGCCAGTGTTGCCGCCATCTTTATAGCGGCCACGTCGCGTCTTGGACGCTCTAAAGATAGCGGCAACACTGGCACCCGATGCCCCATAATGGGGCATGTAACTCGGGAAGCAGGGGGTCTCTTAGCCAGAAATCAATGCGTTTCAGCTCAGGAGACCCCTGCTCCCGCACACTATTATTAGAAATACATAAATGCTGCAACCTTACAATAGCGGATAGCCGCTACGGTAATTAATTATTCTTTATTGATATGTGTTTTTTGACTCTAGTGTAGATGTGCAGGGGGTCTCCGAAGCTGAATCACTTTGGTTTTAGTTCCGGGGACCCCTTACTTCCTGTGATACAGGCCCTTTTATGGGGTGCCGGAATTCCTCTGCTTTGTTTACAGCCTGGTCAAGTGATCGGGACATTTAAATGCAGAGGGATTCCGGCAACCCATAACGGAGCCTGTATCTCTGGAAGCAGACCTGAAACCAACATGGTTCAGCTCCGGAGACCCTTTACATCTACACTATGAGTTAACATTTAATTAAATATTGTTTTTGCCGATATTTGCACAGAGAGTGGCGATCTCTCTCTGCTGCAGGCTGATCTCGGCAGGGGAGGTCTTATCGGCATGTTATTGGCAGGCAGAGCTTCTCGCCACCGTCTACTCGCCATGTTTGGTAATGTTGCACTCGCAGGATTTGCCAGGGATTCGGACATTTCTGCATACTGCGAGGGCAACACGCAAAAAACATGGCGAGTTCAAACCCCTGCTGATAGTGTTTTTTCAGCGGTTACTGCATGGAGCTCATAGTCTCCGATCGAGGCTCACAATTTGTTTCCAAATGTTGGCAATCTTTTTCCCAGTGGATGGGCATCTCTCTAGATTTTTCTTCCGGATACTACCCTCAGATCAACGGTCAGACCGAGAGGAGAAATCAAACTCTGGAGCAATATCTGAGATGCTTTACTTCCGATGCCCAAGATGACTGGGTGGATCTTCTTTCCTGGGCCGAATTCACCTACAACTCCCTTAAGAATGAGTCTACTCAGGTAAGTACATTTTTCGTGAATTACGGATTCCATCCGGCACGTCTTTCCATCTCTTCCTCTTCTTTCAGCGACCGACAACAGAAACAATTCTTTACAAGAATCCTGGAGGAGAAAACAAAAGACTCTTGGAGATGCCACTCGCAGGCAAAAAACTCAGGCGGATAGTCATCGTCACAAGGTACAGAAGTCAGAGATAGGGTGTGGCTTTCCTCGATGAACATCAGGCTCAAGACACCTACTCTCAAGTTGGCCCCAAGTTTTTGGGTCCATACACTGTCCTGGAGAATATTAATCCGGATGCATACCGTCTTCAACTTCCCTCTCTATGAGGATACAGTACCATCCATCTTCCATACACTGGCGACACACTTTATCGCAGTGCGGCCAGATCTGCAAGCCGGGAGATTTCCCGGCTTGCTAGTGGCCGCCCCTCGGCGTGCCGCGCGTCATAGACGCGCGGTCACGCGTCTTCGGGAGCCTGCGCCCCCTGCACGCGCGTCCAGGGCTCCCCGAGGGAGCCCTGGTGTCCCGCGATCTGCGGGACGGCGGCAGGGGGTTCCGGGGGACCCGGCGGACCCGGCAGCGGGAGGGAGAGCGCCCCGATCGGAGGGCGCTCTTCCGCTGCTTCGGCGCGCGCCCGTCACACTCGGGCGCGCGCCAGGCTACTGCTGCGGCACAGAACGGGCAAATGCTCGAATAAACTGTGCCGCAGCAGTATCACTCTGTTGAAGCCTGTGTTTCAAAGTCCACGTTTTCCAGATACCTCTTCTACTCCTGCTCCTGTTATCGTTCAAGGACAAGAAGAGTACAATGTACAATCTATTATTGCTTCCAGAATTTCGAGAGGAGTAGTACAGTATTTGGTACATTGGAAAGGTTTCTGTCCAGAAGAAAGATCTTGGATACCTCATCACCAAATACATGCTTCCAACCTCATTAAGCGGTTTTACGCAAAGTACCTTCTAAAAACATATTGCCGTCATCAAGAGGACGCTCCTCAAAGTAGGGTACTGTAAGGAATCGGGGAGCGCGTCCCCCGTGGCACACTCCCTCCTTACCTATTGTCTTGCACACGCGCGCTCCCGCAGGAGTTTTTCTGATGTCGTAGAGTCTGGCTCTGCTACCCGCTTGCGACACACATCAATGTCTCACGGCACGCACATGTGACACATGTGCACCACTCCCAAGCTGCGCGTCAACACTCGTTATGTTTCCCACCTGTCTCCTGTGTCTGTCTCCCTATCAGTGCCTCCAAGGAGGCCGCGCCTCCGCTTCTCCCCCTCTCTCATTGGTCATGCTTCCTCATATATGCTCAGCTGTGCCACTTGCACTTTGGCTGAGCATAGTTCCAGTTAGCGTTGTTCTCCCACTTCCTGGTTCCTTGTCCTGCCTTGCCTTGTCTCAGATTGATCTCCTGTGTACCGACCCAGCTTTACCTTGGACTCCGCACTTCTGGCTCACCGACCCGGCTTACCTCTGATCTTCCGCATCTCTCCAATCCTGACCACGGCTAAATGGACACTGACCATTCTACTGGCTCCAACCTCAGACCCCGGCAAGTACTTAACGATTCTACCCTCTCCAATCCTGACTCGGCTGCCTGACCATCTGCACTCCAGACGTGCTTCTGTAGCTGTGGGTGATGTTATACCCATTCCCACCTCAGTACCCGGATCCCGCCTTGCTTGTGGTGATTAGCATTACACAAGGTAACTTATCCTGAGTAGCACATTTTGTGGGATTATATCACACATTGTTTTATATTATTATCTTCACTAATAGGTATAAGACTTGTTAACACTAATTCTATTATTCTTTATTGCACTGTGTTTTGGGTTGTTATGTTGTAAGAACCAGGGACCAGATGGAAATTATTCAGAATTCTAAGGTGCTGAGCTATAAGACCTACTAGAAGTAAGCTTTATCCATGACACCTGGCGTTACAATAAAAATTGTGCACTATTACAGTAGATGGGAAAGTTACTGGTCATAAAACTGAAACTAAAATCTGCTTTCCATCAAATATAACTATATACTGTAGTAGGTCCTAATTCTAGTTAGAGATTGACACCACATATGAACATTTAGTGGATGCTTAAGTCTTGGTACAGTATCAGAATTAAAGGATTTATTTTCAGAATGCCATAGTGGAGAATTATTTCAGGGTGAAAATATGGCACCCCCACACTTTTCTCCATTCTCAATCCATGAATGTATTGGGTCAACTATTTTAATCTTGTTAACATCCGTTATCATGTGATGGGCTCTGCAAATATAGAAAATTATGTGACAATAATGTTAATATTTTATAATGTCCATGCATAACAGAAACAACACCGTACTCCAGACCCAACTAAATTGACCTTGGGCCCAGCACACCACAACTTGGACCCAGGTCCCCAAATTCAGGCCCAGCGCTTCCCACCAAGGATTGAGCTCCAGCCTAAGTTTAACTGGTGCCATTTTTCAGGGATAGCATAGCATTGTCAAGTGGGTTTATGGTTTACACTTTTGAAGCTGGTATACTGTAACTTGCACACCTGACACTGATTGTGCATAGGTATCCAAGCAAGACAAGAGAATGGAATTAATGGAGAAAAATGTACCTAATTTTAGAGAGATTGGATGATTTTGTGATGTGCATTGAATGATTTATTTGCTTCTGGATATACTATTGCAAGACTGTACCTATTTTGCTTAGGAGGCAAAAGCGAATCAGGGCACTATGGATTTGTGAAAATGAATCTATTTTATACAAGCCATAAATACGACGTTTCGACCTACATTTAGGCCTTTCTAAAGTGATAAAGTGGCATAACACAAATAAGCAAAAGTGTATCTTATATAGTTCTTAAATTCCAAAGGAGCCTTCTGTTGGTTATCACCGACCGGTGTCTTGCATCTATTCTGATTAGTTCTATCCAGTTTGTAATTCGCACGTCTAACATCATCCTGATGTCTCTATTGATTGGTCCTCTGCTTGGTGTATCTGACGTCACCATGATCCTCCATTTTCCAGCTCCAATGATTGGTCCATGCAGTATCACGTGTTTTGCGGTCTGCGCCTGACATCGCTCTCCTTCTTCTGACATCTGACTCTGTTTTCCTGCCCCAATTGTTCCACGGTCTGCATCTGACGTCATTGCGTTCCTCCGTCCAGCATCTGTGTTCCTCCATCCGGAGGACATCATTGCGTTCCTCCATCCGGAGCCTGATATCATCGCTCTATCTCCGTCGGTTGTTTATATGTAGTGTTGGCAACCAACTTTCTCTGTATCCAGCCATCACTAGGCGACAGTCTTCATGCTTTTGTATAATTTTTCTTCCTTATTAAATGCTTTAGCAGTGGTCCTGGTGTAGAATGAATCCTCTGCAGCTTCCATGGTACAGTATATAAAAGGAAGACAAAACAGAATTAGCAGAGTGTATTACCAATCCTTATTGTGCACCCAATCCCCAGCATGTGATTAGAGAAAAATCAGTGAAAAATTACACTTAAAGTCATTTTTTTCCTCTCAGTCTGATATTCATTAGTATTTTAAAGATTTGTAAATACTTTTCTCTTAGATCTAGTCTCAGATTCCCACTCACCTTATGCACTAGATCAGTAAGGTAACAGCAGCCGCAGTAGTAATATATCTGTGGGTAAATTGTAAAATATCTTTTTGTGTTTATATTCTTGTAAGACAAGTTTTCCCTTGTCTCAGAAGCACCAGTAATTGAATCAATTTATTCATTTTTATGGTCTGCAGCATTTACCCTTATTTTCCCTATTTTGCATAACACACGGGGGTAACTGAATCACGGAGGCAGAGACACACCTGCATGTCTGTGACTGGGGATCAACAAGCAGACATTCCTCTGTCTATAATATCCAGGGAAATCTTGGAAATAAATGCTGCTGCAGGGAAAAACTCATTGTTTTTCCCAGTTGATATTCCAGCACCATTTGACTTTTGATCTTTATGATGAGTGGGACATAAAAGAGGACTTTGATGGTTCATGTGGTAAAAAGGGTTTTGAAGAGTGCTATTTTAGTTTAACTTGGGAAGCAGATTAAATACATTACACTCAAATTTAAAAACATGAAATACATAATTAATGGACTATTAAGGAGTCTGATGACTGTGGGCTATAGTAATCAGTGACTAAAACCGATGAAAACTTGACAGTTTTAAGAACTACAGTTTATTGGAGTTTAAAAGGGAGTTCAAAAGTAGTGAACAAGTGGACAACACCTAATGGTCCTAATTGCTGAATTTGATCTACGCTGGAAAGGAGGATATTATCTTTCACAGACTGCACATCTCAGCACTTTACTATTGCTGTGATGTCGCCTTTACTATTTATATTTGCTATGGCCTCACTTCTCTTCAAATTATGCACTTCTTTCTACCAGCCTCATTATGGGCCTCATGCAGTAAAGTCCGATAGAAAAAATCGCCACGATTTTTAAGTCGGAATTTTTTAAAGCATTGCTATCGCGGTATGCAGAAAGCCCTGAATACCAGTGATAGCAACATTTGCAAACATAACGAGTAGCCGGCGCTGAGATGATAGGCCCTCTGAAAGGGCTTACTTGGCGAGTTGATTCTGCTGCAGAGAGAGAGAGCCGCCTCTCTCTGTGCAAATCTCGGCCAAAATAAATTTTTAAAAATGTATATTGTATTACTAATGTAGAAGAGCAGGGGTCTCCGGAGTAGAACCGCGTTGTTTTCAGGTCCAGGGACCCCCTGCTTCCAGAGATACAGGCCCCATTATGGGGTGCCGGTATCTCCTATGCATTGAAATGTCCCAGTCACGTGACGCAGGACTTTTCCATGCATAGGAGATACCGGCACCCCATAACGGGGCCTGTATCTTGGGAATATACAAAACACAACCCACCTCATGTGCCCCCACATAAACCCATTGATTATTTATTTGAACACACGGTTGATAACATAGGCTATGGAGCTCCCCTGGTGGCCCCACGGCGTCCGGGTGTCCTTGGGTGGTCCCCGTGTGCCCCCGCTCACCTGCGGTACCTTTCGTGTGGTAAAAAAAAATAAAGATGGCCTCCATTTCAATAAGTACACCTCCCCCCGCCCCTAACAAATACAGTACAGTAATGTGCAAACAAACTATTTTCCGGATATGGATAATAGATCATTTGCCCATTATTAAACAAAACATTAGCCAGGCAGCATAAATGAAGTAAATAAAACCGTTATACTTACCCCTCTATTATGAAGGGCGTTCATCAGCATACTGCAGGGCCACGTCCTCCGTTGCCAGAAAGAATACATAAAAATGCAATCTAATTGGTCCCTAACCCTTTAATCACCGTAACAGTTAATAACCGCTATAGTAATTAAGGGGTTAACCCACCCTCCCACGCTACCCACCCGGGAGGCCTAACCACCCATCCCGGACCCACTATACACACCCTGTGTAAGGAATCGGGGAGCGCCCTCCTTACCTGCAACCTCAGGAACCTCAGCAGACATCAACACGCACGCGCACAGAGAGATACTCATGACCTCATGGGGACTGGCCCGCCTCCCTTTCACATCATGTGAAGGTGCCGCGTGGCGTGCACAGGTGACATGTGTGCACCGCTTCCTAGCTACGTGTCAACATCCACTATCACTTAATCACTCCCACCTGTCTCCTGCACCGCTCCCTAGCTGCATGTCAACATTCTCTAATCACCTAATCACTCCCACCTGTCTCCTGCACCACTCCACCTATCCTGCACCTCTGCTCCTCCCCTCTGCCTATTGGATCCCTTCCCTCATATATGCTCAGCTGTGTCACTGGCACTTTGGCTGAGCATAGTTCTTTGTAGCCTTGCTTTACCCACATTCCTTGCCTTGCCCTGCCCTGTGTTCCCTTGCCTTGCTTTCAGATTGATCCCCTGTGTACCGACCCAGCTTAACCCTTGGACTCCACACCTCTGGCTCCCTGACCCCGGGTTACCTTTGACCTTCCGCATCTCTCCTACCCTGACCACGACACTCAGACTTCTACTATCCTACTGTCTTTACCCCTGGACCATGGCAATCAGGCTCCTACTATCCCACTGGCTCCAACTCCTTACCTTGGAAAGAATCAGGACTGTTCTTACATCTCTAACCCTGATCCAGATACCTTGACCATCCACTCTCCAAACGTGCCCTCATTGCTGTGGGTGGTGTTTATACTATTCCCACCTCAGTACCGGGGACCCGCCTGGTTCGTGGTGAGCACAAGCATTACACCCTGTACACATTTAGTGGCATAGTAGTACATCATACCCATATAATATGGGCATAAGCTACTACAGCAGTCAATGGCCGCCCTAATACAAAAGCATGAATGTCAATACAATACACAATAATCCAACATATACAGATGCAGCGGTCATTATTTTAAGAAATTACGGCGCCGCTTTCATGTGCACTGCTGTACTCCACGCGACATGAACGTGGCCAATCGCCCCAGGCACACATGTTTATCGCGGTTGCTTTGTTTGAATTTCATGCACTGTGTGCAATTAAATGCAATTAAATGAATGAATTGTAATGTGTACAGTACTGTACTACTGTGCTACTGTGTCAATTTCAGGTGTTTAAAAACCGCAACACTAAAATGATATTTGATGCACTCGCCTACACTCGCGTCTTAATGCGGTACGGTTGGAAGCAATCCCGCTCCATGACATGGGTATTCCGAGGTATACACCGTGTGATTTGTTAAAATAATGGCCGCGGCATCTGTACAACAAGCACCTAAACCCCAAAAATTAAAAGCACTAGCCAACCAATCAATTACCTAAATAAAACCACTAGCCAATCAATTACAGAACTAAAACCACTAGGCATTCAATTAAATCATTAAAACCCCTTGGCAATCAATTACATAAATCATACCACTAGCCAAACAATACATTTAACACCTAAAAGCAGTAAGCAACACAACAATTAATTAATAAAACCACTAGGCAACACATCAATTAAAACCAGTAGCCAATAAAATACATCATTTAATAAAAACGCTGACCAATCTGTCCCCAAAAATATACACAAGCCATCACAATTCAAAATAATGTGATCTAAACAATACACAGAAATAGAGAATATAACAGTCAATAGAAGAAATGCATTTGGCCAAAAATGCATTGGCTACCACTGTATTCATCTGTACACTAAACAAGCACAGATTATTACATTAGCAGTCAATAATTAATGAAAAACATAAAAAATAAATTCCAATTAAACAAACTGTAAAAATAAAAGTACATACTGTACATTCAATATTTATCTTACATTTAGAAGCGTTGGCCCTCTGAATCCGGGGGAATCAGCAAGCTCTCGTATCATGATGTCATGAAACTCAATCCAACGCCATCCACCATGAAGATCCGGAACAGGTAATCAAAGTCTTCTTTCTTTAATCTTCTCTCATCTTCTTTCTTCATCTGTGACTTCTTTATTTTCTTTATCTTCTGTCTTTATCTTCTGTCTTCACCTGTTAATCCAATAACCCCATGTTTAATCCACGATGTTGGATTTTGTGACGTCATGTTAATGGGAAATGAAGCACAGCCATTCTGATTGGCTGGCTTCAGTCCCTTAACATGACGTCACATTAAAAAAAAAAAGACAAATGGTTTTCACAGCCAATCAGATGGCGTGTGAACCATTTGCCACCAAAATGTGATGTCACGGGCCATATTTAAGGCCATCGTGAATTTAACATGGGGTTTTTGGATTAACAGATGAAGACAGAAGATACAGACAGAAGATAAAGAAAAGAAAGAAATAATCACAGATGAAGAAAGAAGAAGATGAGAGAAGATTAAAGAAAGAAGAATTTTGTTACCTGTTATGGATCTTCACGGTGTATGGCGTTAAATTGCGTTTCATGATATCATGGTACGAGAGCTTGCTGATTCCCCAGGATTCGGAGGGCCAACGCACTTTTATTTTTTACAGGTTTTTTGATTGGACTTTTTTTTTAATGTTTTTCATTGCCCATTGATTGCTAATGTATTAATCTCTAGCTGTTTATAGTACAGGTGAATACAGTGGGAGCCAATGCATTTTTTGGCAATTGCATTTCTTCTATTGACTGTTATTTTCTGTCTTTTTATTGTTTAGACTAAATTGATTTGAATTGTCATGGCTTGTTTTTTTCTTTTTACAGATTGGTTAGCGATTTTATTTAATGATGTATTTTGGTGGCTACTCGTTTTAATTAATGTGTTGTCTAGTGGTTGTATGAATTAATTGTTGTGTTGGTTACTGCTTTTAGGTATTAAATGTATTTTTTGGCTAGTAGTATGATTTATGTTATTGATTGCATAGTGGTTGTAATTATTTTATTGAATGCCTAGTGGTTTTATTTATTAATTGATCGTTTGGCTAGTGCTTTTAATTTTTTATTTTTGGGGTTTAGGTGCTTGTTGTATATGTTGGATTATTGTGTATTTTGGACATTAATGCTGTTGTATTAGGTTGATCATTGACTGCTATAGTAGCTTATCATGCCCATTTTATATGGGTATGATGTACTACTATGGCACTCAATGGGTATAGGGTGGGTATAGTGGGTCCGGGGTGGGTGGTTAGGCCTCCTGAGTGGGTAGGGTGGGTTAACCTCTTAATTACTATAGCAATTATTAACTGCAAAAGTGATTAAGGGGTTAGGGGTCATTAGATTATATTTTTATGTATTCTTTCTGGCAACAGAGGACATGGCCCTGCAGTATGCTGACGATGATGCCCTTCATAATGGCAAAGGTAAGTAGAACGGTTTTATTTACTTTATTTATGCTGCCTGGCTAATGTTTTGATTAATAATGAGCAAATCATATATTATCCATATCTGGATAATAGTTAGTTTGCACATTAATAAACTGTATGTGTTTGGGGGGGGGGTATATATTTTGAAATGGGGGCCATCTTTATTTATTTTTACCGCAGGCCAGTGAGGTCCCACGGGGACCCCCCGAGGGCCCCCAGACACACATGGGGACCCCCACTGGACTCTTGTATCAATCCTACGTGGGTGGGTTGTGTATTGGTATTGATTACATATTTTAATGGTTATTTGTGGCCTAGGAGGTGGGTAGTAAGGCTGTTGTGTGTATTTTTGTTTATTGTGGGTAGCGGGGGTGGGTGAAGGGGGTAATAGCCCCAAGGATGGGTGTCTAGGCCTACCGGATTGGTAGCGGGAGGGGTTAACCCCTTCATTACCTTAGCGGTATTAACCGCTATGGTAATGAAGGGGTTAAGTCCACCCGCAAACCTACCGTAAGGCCTAAACACACAGCAAGGGCCAAATAACACCTTCACCCACCACCGCTACCCACAATAAGTATGGCACTGGCGTTTAACCCGTTCAGTGCCTTAGCGGTTAGCTGGAAATGTAATGAAGTTGCCTGTAAATTCATTTTTATTGCATGGGATTAATGCTGGTGGTGATATTAATAGATATCAGCTCTGGAGTCTTGGCATTAATCCGATGCAGGAAAAGTGCCGTCTCGCCTCTTATCGGCAGCTTTCACCAACTTCTTTCCAACTTTTTCTGGCAGGACGATTTGGAGAGGAAATGTCAATTCTACAGCGGTGATCAGCCTCGATAACCTGATCGGGGCTACAAGAATTGAGCGAGTTTGATAAACTGGCGATAAGTGGTGATAAGTGTCTTGTCGCCGCATGTCTAGCAATTTTTTTTTCTCTGCAAAAAAACCTGGCGATTTTTGCTCTTATTGCCGGCTTATCAGGGTTTACTGAATCTCTGTAGGCTTTATTGGTGATAGGCGAAAGTGGCTTATCCCTGCTTACTGCATGAGGCCCTCCAGCTGTGTCCACCTTTATCCTAATGCGGCCATAGCGGCGCAACCCTGATAACCGCTGGCAGATTCCGTATATATTTTTTCCCCCCGGAATATTAGCATATTATTAGCGCCATCTGCAATACTGCAATACCGTCTAAAAACTCAGGTGGGCATTCGCGAGCTGTTGTCTTCAAAGTCTAATACTTTAGCAGTTCAAACTACGTCAGTACACAGTCTGCGTGTGCGCGGCAATAATTGTAAATTTGCATATTTATACATGCATGTAAATTGCTGTATGTCTCATTTGAACATTGTTGAAACGCATAGGCGTGTACTGTAACATTATCACATTTCGGCGTATACAGCGCTCTCCCCTCGCTCGCCCCCACACACACACACAGGCTAATGTACTGCACTGACCGCAGGGTATTTCAACTTCTGATCTACAGTACACCTCTCCCACACCATTCCTTTGAATGCATGGCTTTCTGTCTTCAATCACATTCCTGTCATCACATTCCTGCGAGCAGAGACTGGTTTTATTTATTCTTCTGTGTTGATTATTAATGATCATTTTTTTCTCGACATTTTTTATTTTTATTTTCTCAACATGTGCCTGCCTAAACCATCTTGATATTACGATATTCAATCGGTGCTGTAGCTTGTGTGATTTTTATGTATTTGGGGGTGTGGGGATCAAATTATTATGATGACCTGTCTGCCTGCGTGTAATCCTCTTTGGGAAGGGAGCTAGCTGATGATTACTGCGCATGCGCCTATAACTTCACCACTGCTTGCTTGCGAAGTTCAAGAGTGACCAAAAAAAAAACGAGATACTCTGACGCGTTTCGTTCAGAAGTGGACTTTATCAAAGTGTGATAAAGTCCACTTCTGGACGAAACGAGTCAGAGTATCTCTTTTGCTGATGTTCACTTTTTGAGTCAATAAAGTTTTTTACTTTTTCAATGCGTCTGGCTGTTTGGAGGAACTGTGACCGCTGAGTCACTCGTTTTTTCTTTCCCTTGACATCAATAAACACATCAACCGCGGGTGACGCCGGCATGAATGCAACATGAATGTGGCATGAACGCGGTGAAGTGCGTGGCATTCGGAAAAAATCCCCCCAAAAAATCGGAGATATCGGAGAATAAAAGGGGCCACGGCTGTATGTCTTTAACTCTATTCATATATTTCCATCTCTCCTGCCTTCGCCACTTCTCAGTTCACATGAACTCCTTTCTTGGATTTTGGAGAAGGTCCGGCGCTACTGCAAGCGGCAAAGATCCAGGCCTGGACCTTCTCCAAAATCTACTCTACAACTCTCACGGTCGCACGCAGGAGCAGCGGAGATAAGAAGAGAGCAGGACCCAGGTCAGAGAGCATCTAGAGGTAAGGAATTTCCCCCCCAGCCCGATCCAGCTTAGTGGTCTACATTTGCCCCTCTCACTCTGCTCACAAGTGGCTTATACTGACACCAACGGGTGCTGTGGCTGTACACCGGAGCGCAGCACAGTTTCATTGTTCATTTGAACTCCTTTCTTACCTGCGTCATCTGACACTACAAAGCTATACCCACTACACTAAAACACACCCCTACAAATCCTCCTCACGTATTTTCTTTCTATCCATGCCTCTCCTATTTACTTCTGGGGATATCTCTCCCAATCCTGGTCCCTGCCTTATTCCTACATGCTCTCATCTTCTTTCTCTCTCACTCTCTACTACTATTGGCTAATACTGAGACCAGGCTCACTCAGTCTGACTCTGCTCTGGAAGCTGCCCTCTCTTTCTCCCACACTCCACACCTGGATGGCAGGGGTTGAGGCGTGATGCTCCTCCTCTCCTCTCTCTGCCATTACCATACCCTTCTTATTCCTCCCTCTCTTGCTTTTCCCTCCATTGAGGCTAACACAGTCAAGATCTTCTATCCTCTCCCAGTCCATATGCCGGTCATCTATTGCCCACCTACCTCTACTTATCCCCTTCTGCCTTTCTCTCCCACTTTGAATCCTGGCTCTCTTTCTTTCTCTTCTCAGACTCCCCTGTTCTTCTCCTTGGGGATGCCAACTGTCCCATTGATGACCACTATATACCACAGTGGACCATTGTAAATTGCACATGGGACTGAAGAAGTTACAATAATGTATATCTTTAGGCTTTTCATAATAAAAAATACAAGCACATTGTCTGGTCTTGTTTTATTGTCCTGAGAGTCCTGAGAGTCCCGACATGTGTGCACAACTGCAGTCCGTGTTCCAAAAACCCGAAAGAACGTATGCTTATTTAATATGGGCCACGATTAATGCAACAGATGATAAGATGGCCACAGTTGGTCAAATGTATCAGTATTTTATCGAAAACTATGACTTTTACAAATTTTCACCATATGCTCATGTGTGGAAGCGTGCAATAAGGAAAATGTTATGTATCGATCCATGTTTTTTTCGTATTGATCCCGATGTTATTGGAGGGTATTGGTGTGTATCGCTGGATTTTTCCTTTATCTATGATCATGGAGACTTCAAAAGGCGAAAGGTAATGTTGAAACCAACTAAGAAACATCAGTCGCAGGCAAGCAATGCGCCAGCACCAGCACCGGCTTCCAATAACGGTCCGACCGTCAGTGAAACAAAGAGACAGGGGGTGCCCAATGCTACATCCCATTGACAAAACATATATGATGAAAAGTATAAAGTAAAATACTTCAATAATAATAATAATATTAAATACTTGGTTATTTAGTTAACCCTTTAGCCAAAGCGTCATAAGCCTGCATACCAACGTCAAGGTGTAACCAAATTAATGCAGGTCCTACACAACACTACACTCTGAACCCTTCCTTTTACCTCTGTAAGAGGGGAAGAACCATTATAGGTCTTGTTCCTGCAGCAAATGAAAAGGAAGGGTTCATAGAGTTAAAAGGAAGGGTTCACAGTGTAGTGTAGGACCTGCATTAATTTGTTGTGTGTTAATCAATGTCTGACTGGTAGCAGTCAATTGGAGGCTGTGGCGCCTACCCCCAGAGCACACTCCTCCTCCTCCCACTCAGAAGCGTGTGTGCAGAGCTCCCAAACATTTGGTGTGGAATCAGGTTTATTCTTTTCTAAATTTATTTGACTTGTTATATTTTGATGTGGGAACTGTGGGGGAGCATACTGTGTGTTTTGTAGAGGGTTTTGGGTTTATTTTGGCTTTTAAAAACCGTTTTTGTTTTTCACCCAGGGGCTGCAGTGATTCAACCCAGCATAGCTGAACTTTGGCTGGGCTGGTAACTGTAGCTTCAACCCCTCTCGCCTCCCCCACCACTGGTTGTTTGTTTTTTTTCTTATTCACTTCTATTTAAGCTTGATTTGTTTTTCATTTGGATTTGGGAGCTCTGTGGGTTTTAAAGCTTGTAATATTGTGGTGCAGCTTCTTGCTAGGGAGAGAGTAATTAATAAGGGAGGGAAAGGAAAAACTGCAGCGTTTTAAAGACTGATTATTTCCTTCCCTTTGCAGAGAGGTAGTTAATTTGTTCTTAAAGGGACAGCTCCTCTCTGCACCTCTCACCCTAAACACTACCTCCTCCCCTGACCTAGAGGCTTTTTATTATCATGCCTAAGGGGAAGAGGCATAGTACGGCAACGGGGCCCACACCCGGACACCGGACCTCAAAACCTAAGGTCCCTAAGAGTACCAATTATAGCCACAGCCCTAAGCCTGGTACATCCAGTGCTCTGGCTGCACCTCCCCCTGCTCCTGCTGGTAACATAACCCCTGCAACCCCAGCTCCATCATGGGCGCAGGTGGCAGCTGCAGGCATTGGCCCCGGCAACAACAATGCTGGGGCCACACCCTGTCTGAGCAGGAAGCTTGGGGTGAGGTGCCCAATGTCACCTGGCCTGAGCATGGAGACTTATGTTAAGGCTGTGGCGGATGTAGTGGGTCCCTCTGCTGTGGTGGCAGCCAGCAAGATGTATGGGAGGGACATTTTCTTCCTCCGTACGCTGGCTGCCACCCACACCCTGGTGCAGAGGGGCATTGTTGTAGGGGGGACCTACATCCCCATTGAACCCATGGAAGGGTTAGGCACTAGGATCATCCTATCCAATGTGCCACCCTTCCTCCCAGACAACCTCATACGCCCACACCTGCAAGCCCTGGGAGATATTAAGTCTCCTATAACAAAAATACCACTGGGCTGAAGGGATAGGCCGCTGAGGCATGTGCTCTCCTTCAGGCGGCAGGTACAACTGCTGCTGCCGGGGAGCACAGAGTCTGTGGAGGGGTCTTTTGGGGTGCCCTACGAGGGCATAATGTACACGGTGTACTATGGCACGGAGGGGGTTAGGTGCTATTTGTGCAAGGAGCTGGAGCACACTCGTAGGAGTTGCCCCAAAGGGAACAGAAGAACCATCCCAGCTCCTGCACCTGCCCCTCCCTCTACCAAGACACCCTGTACCGCTGTGTCCACCACAGCGGGGCCCTCGAGGGCCCAGGTCCCCCCTGCGACCATAGGAGATGTCGCTGCCCCATCTCAGAGAGTGACATCTGCACCTCTCCCCAAAAAGCAGAGGGAGAAGAAAAAGGTCACCCTGATACAGCCACCCTCTGTTGTCACTGTCCCCCCCCCCAAGAACACCCTACCCCCAATGTAAGCACCGTACAGGGTGCGGGGGAGCGGGAGGGAGCTCCTGCTGAGGAGGCAGCGGCACCTTCTCCTGGGGAATCAATCCCCAGGAAGAAGAAATGTAAAACCAACAAGAGGGTGATTGAGGAGGTCGAGGAGGGTGAACCGTATTACGTTCACCCTCTGAAGTCTCCGAAGCGGAACACAACATCAGTTCCGCACAGGGTGGTCTCGTCCGGCCCACTGGTTAAGATCAGCCAGTGTGAGCCGGATCCCACGAACACACAGCTCCCCCCCCTCGAAAGTCTGGAGGGAATGCGAGGGGAAGGGGAGGTATCCAGCGTCTCTGGGGTGGAAGGCCAAAGTGCTCAACAGCATGAAGCCTTGCCCCTGGATATAGATGTTGGGGAGCCTTCCAACACCCCTCTCAGTTGGAGGGTATTCCCCGGGGACTTGTGTTTTGGTGAATCTGCCACACCGGACGCAGCTGTCTTCGGGGACTCGGGGGTCGGCCGGGATCCCCCTACGGCTGTGCTGCCTTCGGGTGGCACACCTGGGGCTAAGCCCCGGCTTGTGTCACCGGAGGGGGGGATATGCTAGGGCTGACCCCCATGGATGACTCCAGGAGTGGGATTAAGGAGGTGGTTGGGGGCTTGAGGGATGGAGCGGGGGAGGCGGGTATGGGTGGGGGTGTTTTGGCGAGCACGCCAGATTATATCTGGGAGATGTCTGATGTGGGCCCTCTTTGTGGGGAGTCTTGGTTAGGCTCTTGCTGGAGGTGTCTGCTGGGCTGGACCCTCCCTATGGGGTGCTTGCTGAAGAGTACCCTCCCGCGGTTGCTACAGGCTCCTGTGGCATCTCGTTTATCCACGTGGTGGAAGAAGAGACTAGGAGGGCACTGTGTGCCTCTGTTGCCCCCGAGGTCACTCGGGGGACCGCTGCCTCTGCCATGCCGCCACCAGCTGCCCTTGAACATCCTGCCCCGGGGTTAAATATAAAGGGAATAGTGGACCCCCTCATGAAAACACAGAGGAGGGGACCCACTCTAGGGCTTAGAAAGGCCCCCACAGGGAGGGGCAGGGGTTTTGAGTTTTTCAACCAAGAGGAGCTCGGGGAGATGGAACTCAGTGAGGAGTCCTCTGGCACCATGGAGTCGGTGGACTCCTTGACCTCCCTTATCCCTGCCCAGGAGCTAGATGAGTTCCTGGAAGATACCCTTTACAAGTCGGGAAGCACAAAGGTGCGGTTGGGCCTCGAGAGGTGTAAGGATGCCTCGTTCATTCTCCACTCTCTCATAGTATATATCAAAGCCAACCGCAAGGCCAAAATCTCCGGGTCCAATGACCATGTTCATGCCCGGAAGTTTATTCACTTGTTGTGAGAACACATAAAGGCTTCTTGGGGTTCAGCACCCTGAGCGCCTGTGGGAAGCACAAGGAAAACTCCTGACTACCAATGGCTTTGAGCATCGGTACACTTAACGTAAATGGCTGTAGGGACGGGTTTCGCAGGTTCCAGGTACTCTCCTTTTTACAGAAGGGAGGGTACTCTGTGAGATTCCTGCAGGAAACTCAAACCACTACAGAGGCTGAAGCCAGCTGGCATCTGGAGTGGCGAGGCAGGGTCTTCTTCAGCCACCTCACTTCATCATCTAGTGGGGTGGTGACTCTGTGTTCTCTGAGTCCTTTCAACCAGAGCTGCTGCTTGCTAAAACTGTTGTTCCAGGCTGCCTGTTGCATCTCAGGGTCCGGCACGAGGACTACACGTTTAATTTCTTGAATGTGTATGCTCCTGCCACCGGACCCCTGAGAAGGCAGTTCTTCGTCAGAATGTCTGAATACCTGGAGACTGTCGACGCGGATGAATACGTGGTGCTCGGGGGTGATTTCAACTGCCTCGAGGCTCTGGATCGGAATGGTCCGGAGTCACACCCGTACGCTTCGTCGGCCCTGCGGGAGATCATCACCCGCAACTCCTTGGTAGACGTCTGGTGAGAACAACATCCCGGGGAATCCACTGAATTCACCCATGTTAGGGTGTTTATGGGTGAACGGATGTCCTGGTCCCGGATCGACAGGCTGTATATATCCAGCCACAGCCTGTCGCGAGCCCAGTCCAGTGTCATTAGGCTGGCGCTGTTTTCGGACCACAATCGTGCGTCTGTGACGGTGGCGCTACTACCAGCAGTGCCCTCGGCCGCCTATTGGCACTTCAACAAAACGTTGTTGGAGGACAAGGGGTTCGCGACGTCGGTCCGGGACTTTTGGATGGCCTGGAGAGGTTGCAGGTCAGACTTTGCCACGTTAAAGCAGTGGTGGGACGTGGGCAAGGTTCGTCTGCGCCTCAATTGTCAGGAGCACGCCAAAGGTGCCAGCAGGCGGCGCGATGCTGAGAGGCCCTTAGGGAGGAGGTGCTCGATCTTGACGAGCGGCTGTCTGTGGCAGGGGACCAATACCTGCAGAGTGCGTACGTAGAGAGAAAGTGCGCTCTCCAGGACTCGGAAGATCGGAGAGCTCGGGGGCGTACGTGCGATCCCGCATCCACTTCCTTTGGCAGATGAGTCGCGGGTCGCGCCTCTTCTATGCGCTGGAGAAAAAGAGGGGAAACCGTAAACATGTCACCTGCTTGTTAGCAGAGGACTGTACCCCTCTGATGGACCCGGAGAGCATCCGGGACAGAACCCGGAGGTTCTACGTAGATCTTTTCTCTCCTGAGTCCATCCAGCCAAACGCATGCAGTGTCTTATGGGAGGGGCTTCCCACGGTCAGTGAGGGTTGAAGGGAGCGGCTTGAGTTACCATTGACTCTGGCCGAGCTCTCTAATGCCCTCAGTCTCATGTCCCGCGGAAAAGCGCAGGGGCTAGACGGGCTGACTGTGGAGTTCTTCCGTTTTTTCTGGGAGATGCTGGGACCTGATTTCACTGAGGTCCTGGCCGAAGCCCTGGAGACCGGTGAGATGCCCCTTTCGTGTCAGCGGGCAGTACTGTCTCTGCTGCCGAAGAAGGGGGATCTCCGCCAGATCTCTAACTGGCGACCGGTCTCACTGCTCAGAACGGACTATAAGATCGTAGCCAAAGCGCTGTCGCTAAGGCTCAAGTCCGTGCTGGCAGAGGTGATTCACCCCGGGCCGGAGCATTCACGACAACATTTTTCTGGTCCGGGACCTGCTACACCATGCGCAGAGGACTGGTCTGTCACTCGCCTTCCTGTCCTTAGATCAGGGGAATGCGTTTGACAGGGGGGATCACCGTTAACTCATGCAGACCCTGCAGGCGTTTGGCTTTGGCCCACAATTTGTGGGCTTTCTCCAGATGCTGTACGCCTCTGCAGAGTGTCTGGTGAAGTTTCATTGGTCCCTGACGGCACCTTTCGCATTTGGTCGGGGAGTACGTCAAGGGTGTCCCCTGTCCGGGCAACTGTACGTGCTGGCCATCGAGCCCTTCCTCTGCCTACTGAGGAGGAGGCTCACCGGGCTGGTGCTGCGGGAGCCCGACACGCGGGTAGTCCTGTCGGCCTATGTCGATGAAGTGCTCCCCGTGGCCCAGGACCTAGTTGATCTGGAGCGGGCACAAGCGTGCCAAGTGGTCTACACCACAGCCTCTTCTGCTCGGATCAACTGGTCCATGTGCTCCGGCCTTTTGGTGGGTCCCTTACAGGTGGACTCCTTGCCCCCCACGTTTCGTAATGTCTCATGGGGGAGCGATACTCTCAAGTATTTGGGAGTCTACCTGTCTGCTGCAGAGAACCCGGCCCCAGAAAACTTCAGTGATCTTGAAGAACGAGTTATCGCTCGTCTGGGGTCGTGGGTGTATCTGTCGAAAATGCTTTCCTCAGGGGAAGGACCTTGGTTTAATTTTTATATCTGTTTGGCTGGTTTTTCTTTGTTCTACTTGGCAACAAGTAGAATTGCTGTTCAAAGCCGGCCAATCAGTCAAACCAGATCAAAATAGACCTCCTTCACCTTTTTAACTTGGGAGGTCATTTCATTTGCTGCAGGAACAAGACCTATAATGGTTCTTCCCCTCTTACAGAGGTAAAAGGAAGAGTTCACAGTGTAGTGTAGGACCTGAATTAATTTGGTTATACCTTGACGTTGGTAATCAGGCTTATGACGCTTTGGCCAAAGGGTTAACTAAATAACCAAGTATTTAATATTATTATTATTATTATTGAAGTATTTTACTTTATACTTTTCATCATATATGTTTTGTCAATGGGATGTAGCATTGGGCACCCCCTGTCTCTTGTTGTATACTATTGCCACGCTCAGTAGCTCTCTGGTTGACATAAATATATATTCATCATGTGGTGGGTGTGGGAGTTTGAGCTATCTGGGAATGTGTGTTAATCGACCGTCAGGGAAAACCTGGTGACCGACAACCCTTGCTGTCTGTCCCCGCCCGAATACCTGCAGCCTGAGCCAGGTTTTGCGTACAGATTCCAGCAAGCTTGCATATACCTAAGCGATTTCCAGCCTCATCAGCTGACTACAGGTGTAGTAGTCCCGCTGTCACCTGTCAACTACGTGTATAATCAAGAATACGGGACTGGCAGTGGCTCCGCGCCAGCTGATTGGCAAAGTCTATGGTGAGTAATGTTGCCGTATTTTATTCTGTTTTTGAAATATCAATATCAATGCATAGTCAAGCGATTCTCCTGTAAGCAATATCATTGGCTGAGCAGCTTCTACAGTAGATATAGGCATACCCCGGTTTAAGGACACTCACTTTAAGTACACTCGCGAGTAAGGACATATCGCCCAATAGGCAAACGGCAGCTCACGCATGCGTCTGTCAGCACACCCTGAACAGCAATACCGGCTCCCTACCTGTACCGAAGCTGTGCGCAAGCGGGGAGACTATAGAGCCTGTTACTAATGCGTTATTTACATAAGTTATGTAAGTGTATGGCGATTGGAGTACAGTACATGCATCGATAAGTGGAAAAAAGGTAGTGCTTCACTTTAAGTATATTTTCGCTTTACATACATGCTCTGGTCCCATTGCGTACGTTAATGCGGGGTATGCCTGTACTGAACAATTGGTGTCAAGGTAGGCGCATGTGCATTGGAACCTTCTTGAAACGCATATGCGTGTCATCACATCGACAGTAGGCGCATGCGCATGTGAAAAGGAGACGCCCCCTAAAAAAATTATTGGTGGGACTGACTGTGGGAACTTCTTTAGGGGACTTACTGACCATTACAGTGAAACTTTTACTTTTGTTTTTCCTCAGAAAAGAAAAGTTTGTCATCTCATGCGGATAACGGCAAATGGAGGGATTTCGATGGATAATATTGTTTTTTGCTACAATGCCTGCACATTGCTGAATCTGATTAAAAAAAACATGTACTGGAGTCTACAGTTTAGTGGCCGTTGTTATTGATTAGGATAGAATACTGTAACTGAGAGCTTCATAGAAAACCTGAAACAGTATGCTTTTGTTTTCAGACCGTATACAATACTTTTTAATATATACTGTACTGTATAATAAACCCAAAAAATGAAAAGTATGCATTTATTCTACATGTATTCCAGTACATATGTGTATTCTATACCCGTACAGCATGTATTGTTTTAATACTCTTGTGATGCACTGTACAGTGCTGAACATGCCTAGAGTATACAGTACAGTATGCCTGGACAGTATTGTACAGTATGTTCTAGAAACACTGTATTTTGTTACAGTATAAAAGGAGAGAATAGAACAATTTAAAACAAATCAACATTTTCTTTTATTGGTGGAGTAAGTACAAAATCATTTATTTACAAATACATTTTAAAAATATTTTAAGTGTACAGCAATTCAAAACATTAACAGGTGTATGGTTTACTACTAGTGAAAACATTTATGTACAGAAAGTCAAAACAGTTACAGTAGGATGGTGTACAGAACAGTCAGTCAGGCCTGCACAACTCCAGTCCTCGAGGGCCGCAAACAGGCCCGGTTTTAAGAATAACCTTGAAAACCGGGCCTGTTTGCGGCCCTCGGGGACTGGAATTGTGCAGGTCTTGTGTACAGTAAGAAAAACATTTCTTTATTAATACAAGTTAAAACACGCAACATCTCCTTTATTAAAGTACAGAAAGTCAAAACATTTACAAAAACATTTACAAAAGATAAACAACAGTTGAACAGTCACTCAAATTCGATCCCCACCAGATTGTCCTTCCAGGGCCGATGCCTTGTATGGCGCAAAATGCCATTAATGGAGTCTCAAACGATTTTCATTAAAGGATCTGAAATTGAAAAATAGCACCGCAATTCCTCCACAATAGTCCTTCTTAAATTTTCAGGAAGCGCCCTTTTTTCGCGATTTCCTTCGTAGTTGACATTTTTGGCCCACCCGCAGTACACCAAGTAGGACACGTGGTGCTTAAAAATTAACATGCCATACTTCTGGGGTAAACCAGCACTCATCACCCTATACTTCTCCCTGAGTGCCGGTAACAGCTCGTGCAGGATGATGTCGGGCACCGTATCGATGCAAGTGTATGTCGGTTGGGTTCTGGGAGCGGGTGTGCTTGTGGTGGCGGGCAAGGGTAGGTTGTCTGGGAGGAAGCTTTCCTCCTGTCTTGGTCGCCGTGTTGTCTCCTGGTGTGGTCTTGACGGGGTTGTCATGTTATCCTCCTCCTCAATGGCATACATGTACACAAATTTTTCTGGTGGAAGGGGTGCGCTTGGTGTTGGAAGGCGGTCGAAGGTCCCATTCATCACATCCATGCCACCCTCCTGCTCCGGCGTCGGGGATACAGGGGCATGAACACCGAGCAAATTATGTATCCCCGTTATGTCAGTTACTATCTTCTCCATCCGTCGATCCATCTTCTCCATCCGTTGATTCATCTTCTCCATCCGTTGATCCATATTTAGCATGGTCTCTAAAAGCAGATCTATCTTTACCAGCATAGTAGAGTTCCCGGGGATATCCACACTTAACCAATTCAGCATGCGGTCTAACGAGCTGGTTCTTGTGCATGGCGTGCTGTGGACATCTGGGTGAATGGGTGCTATGGAGGATGAGATGGGGGTTCCCTGTAGAGAAGCGGCAGTGTCTTCGAAGAAGGATGGAGGAGGTGACCTGTGGATTTCCGGGAGAGAAGCGGCAGCGTCGTTGAAGAGGGATGGAGAAAGCGACCTGTGGATTTCCGGGCGAGAAGCGGCAGAGTCTTCTAAGCGTAATGGAGAAAGTGGCCCGTGGATTTCAGGGACACCAGCGGTAGCAGCGTCGAAGAGCAGTGGAGAAGATGGGCTGTGGGTCTCCGGGAGAGCGGCAGCAGCGTCGTGGACGAGTAGTGGAGAAGATGGGCTGTAGATTTCCGGTAGTGCAGCGGCAGAGACGTCGAAGCGAAATCGAGGAAGTGGCCTGCGGGTTCGATTGGTTGGCTGCCATTTGTTTTGCCTTGAGTGTACATCACCGAATTTCTTCTTGACATAATAAGGCTTACGTGTATTAAAACCCTTAGCCTTTGGGGTTAGCAGAAGGTTTTCTTTATTAGCCTTAGCCTGTCGCTTTAGCCTTGGCTTGGAAATGGCTTCCGCCTTTCGCTTTTTCTTTGTGATAGGCACGGCAGAGGCGAGTGGCTTCTTGCGTCCGTAGAATCGGTGTTGATCCATGGAAGCAGATGGCACAATGCAATATCTGGACAAGGGCAAGTTCAGATACAGATCATCGAGTGGGAGGCTATGCAAAGTGTGTAACCTTTTATGCATGGCGACGAGGTACAGGTGTTGAAAGTGGGTGTACTCTAATGTGAGTCATTAACGTATAAATACACCATCCATTTTGTGGATTCACTGCACATTGAATACACATCGACTAAACATCGAATATACATTCTTGTGTTTGTATTTCTTTCTACTCGCAGCAATGCCTGTTAAAAAGATTTCAAAGGATCTCAGCATGAGAATTAAGGAGATGTACTCGAGCGGACAACGAATTGCAGATATCCAACGCTGGTTAGCTGCTTCTGGCCTCGTTGTGCCATGAACCACCGTGTGCTATCATGCACACGGAAAAAAACAAACAACGCATGAGGACACCAACGGTAACTAAAGCGTAAGTATATTTATATAACTATATAATACAGTATATCTATTATTGTTTATATTGCTGCATATTAATAGAACTATATATTGTGTAGATCTATCTAATTGTATAGTTATTTCAGTATATTTATATAACTACAGTATATAATACATTATACAGTATCTATTATTGTTTATATTGCTGCATATTAATAGAACTATATATTTTGAAGATATATCTAATTTTATAGTTATTTCGGTATATTTATATAACTACAGTATATAATACAGTATATCTATTGTTTATATTGCTGCATATTAATCGAACTATATATTGTGTAGATCTATCTAATTTTATACTATTTTTACTGTAAATGATGTGCTGTACTTGTGGCCTACTGCACTGTAACTTACCGGGTGGTTGTTTTTCTGTACACTATAGGGAAACAACTCTTCTGGTCGACAAAATAAGTGAAGAGAATGATGAGAAGAGTGCCTTCAGGGTCAAATACACTCTGCAGCATAATCATAATCATAATCTCACTGTATCCGAGACCTGCATAAAGAAGATGAGACACAGAATTGGATGGAAACATGGACATGTGAGGTTAGTGGTAAGTCTGGGATATAATCCCTATGTGAGGGGCTCAGCAATCCTATGTATATGTATAGGAGTCAGGCATATGTGATTATACTCAAGGTATCTGGGCATGCATGAATGCTGCTGTGGACTCACAGGATAATTGAAGTGATATACTGGTACATGTGATACTGAAGAACGAACACCGATTTATATATATACCATACAAGTCTAATGTGTGTCCCTAGTAAAACAGATGTAAATAATGTATAATCACTGTGAGAACTCACTTTTGTAAGCAGCAGCCCAGTCCTAGGTAATTGCGTGCATCACGCCCAGTATACATGAGGAAATCTTGATCCCGTGGGGTCCGGTGGCGGAGCACAGCTACACAAAGCAAAGGGGGCTGCAACCAGTATAGAGGCTAAAACAGTTTATTAGGTGGTCATAGGAAACAAGTGAACTCTAACGCGTTTCGGGACCTGTGTCCCTTTGTCAAAGAGTGAATCCGCGTTCAACAGGCTCCCTCGTTATACACTGCAATCCCCGCCCCCAGCGGTGACGTCACGGGGCCGAAATCTCGCGCGAGTATAACAGGGAGACCTAGCCATTGGAGAACTGAATCCCCAATGGGTGATCTAGCTGAGTGCTCACCCCCTCTGGGAACTGTAACCACGGACGCTGTGTATTACGTGGGGGCCTGTGGTAGTACAAAACTCATAGTAGTGAATTAAAATAACATTTATATACATTGTAAATAATTAAAAACACGAATATTGACCTGAATGGAGGTAATGAAACTGTATCATACAAAATAGAGGCATGCTGTAAAAAAGACACGGAATAGTATAGTATGATCGGAAGGTAAGCGGGCAAAGTGATAATTTTATCATTGAATCATTTTATCATTTTTATCAAATTTTATCATTTTAAAGGGTTAATATGGGCCTGATTCAATGATAAAATTATCACTTTGCCCGCTTACCTTCCGATCATACTATACTATTCCGTGTCTTTTTTACAGCATGCCTCTATTTTGTATGATACAGTTTCATTACCTCCATTCAGGTCAATATTTGTGTTTTTAATTATTTACAATGTATATAAATGTTATTTTAATTCACTACTATGAGTTTTGTACTACCACAGGCCCCCACGTAATACACAGCGTCCGTGGTTACAGTTCCCAGAGGGGGCGAGCACTCAGCTAGATCACCCATTGGGGATTCAGTTCTCCAATGGCTAGGTCTCCCTGTTCTACTCGCGCGAGATTTCGGCCCCGTGACGTCACCGCTGGGGGCGGGGATTGCAGTGTATAACGAGGGAGCCTGTTGAACGCGGATTCACTCTTTGACAAAGGGACACAGGTCCCGAAACGCGTTAGAGTTCACTTGTTTCCTATGACCACCTAATAAACTGTTTTAGCCTCTATACTGGTTGCAGCCCCCTTTGCTTTGTGTAGCTGTGCTCCGCCACTGGACCCCACGGGATCAAGATTTCCACATGTGAGGTTAGTACTGGACAGCACAGGAGGTTAAAGTGTTGTTTAAGAAACTGTTCTGTACCTATAAAATTATTCCTTGTCATTACAGCGCGTACCCTATGATAAGGGACGTTAACAAGATCAAGAGAGTGGTCCAGGCCAAGGCATGGATCGACAGTGATAAATGGAAATAAACCGTGCGCAACTACTAAACCTCTAGAAACGTCAGTATTGAAGTGCAATACCTATACCCTTTTAATTTGTGAAGCCCAAAATCAAGGCCACAAAAAACCACAGTGAAATTCAAAATAAAATAAATTACACAACCGTGTGTTCAGTGAAGATGGCGTCTGCTGCTATAATAATAGGGGGTGGCTCAGCACCCCCTAACACACTACAGAAATGGAAATAAAAAACAGCGCACAACGCAAATAGTGAAGTAGGTAATACAAGTGTATATTGAATAAAATTATATATAAACTGCGTACATCAAGTATGATTAAGTAAGCATTGAGTGTGTATTCACACTGGTTACCACTCGATGTTGCTGGTGTGGAATTGGTGTAGTATATCCTCTCAGCGGGCACTCTCAGCAGCAGCTGTATACCAGGACTCTGCTAGGATCTCCCTCTCATGCTGACGTCATCTCCATAGGGATTCGCCCTTCAAGACAGCTAGGCTCCGTTCCTGATGGTAGCCCCCGGAGGTACCCCTAGGGGTTTGGTAGTGTCCACAAGTGGCTGTTGGGGCTCCCTATTCGAAACCGCCACACAAATAGGGAAGTCTGTTTGTTGCAGGCTTCACCGCGGCTCGACACAGTGCTGCTTCGTTCCGGGACGCCACGTGATGACGTCACTGTGTCCGCGACCCTTCGATCCGTCGGCAAGAATGTAAACAGTCTTTCTCAGGATAAAAGTTCCACACAGTGATGCAGATAATAAAATCAATGCTCTAAAGCACATAGATCATAGATAAGGTTCTTCCAACGCGTTTCGTAGTAATAACTACTTCTTCAGGGAATAGTTTAAACATTTCCCAGAGGTCTAAATATACCTCTCAAACGAACCCCATTGGCTAATCAATCAGTAATGAATTAATTTCACCTCTGGGTAATTCGCTTAGTCATACTGACTGGGGAAATTGTGAGCACTTTTTCTTAAAACAACAACTTTATTGACAACTCTGTTAAAATTACATACTAATAAAAATCAATGAAGACACTTAAAAAAGTTACATAAATACATAAGAAGCTCTGTAATAAAAGAAACACAATATTAGTAAAATAATATGGGCAAGTAGAGATCAAAATATATATTTTAGGAAGAGTGGAGATAAAATGCAATGGTGGAATACAGCAAGGAAGTGAAAAGGGCTAATGTATTTAATAAAGTGCCCAAATATCAACAAAAAATGAAATTTTTAACATCGACGATTTTATTCTTTGCACCACCACACATATTGTATATTTATTGGAGTGTGCATGTGGTTACCAATATGTAGGTAGGACCAAACGCAGCCTCAAAGTCAGAATCCAAGAACACGTTAGAAACATTAAAAATGGTTTTGAGAAACATTTCGTGTCTAGGCACTTTCTGACCCACCATAACAGGGATCCCTCTAATCTTACTTTTAAGGGGATTCAACATATTCCAGTCAATAGGAGAGGAGGAGATAGAGTTAAAATATTGTCTGCAAGAGAGACATACTGGATACATAAATTAGATACCATGTCCCCGAAAGGGTTAAACGAGGATGTTGATATTTGGGCACTTTATTAAATACATTAGCCCTTTTCACTTCCTTGCTGTATTCCACCATTGCATTTTATCTCCGCTCTTCCTAAAATATATATTTTGATCTCTACTTGCCCATATTATTTTACTAATATTGTGTTTCTTTTATTACAGAGCTTCTTATGTATTTATGTAACTTTTTTAAGTGTCTTCATTGATTTTTATTAGTATGTAATTTTAACAGAGTTGTCAATAAAGTTGTTGTTTTAAGAAAAAGTGCTCACAATTTCCCCAGTCAGTATGACTAAGCGAATTACCCAGAGGTGAAATTAATTCATTACTGATTGATTAGCCAATGGGGTTTGTTTGAGAGGTATATTTAGACCTCTGGGAAATGTTTAAACTATTCCCTGAAGAAGTAGTTATTACTACGAAACGCGTTGGAAGAACCTTATCTATGATCTATGTGCTTTAGAGCATTGATTTTATTATCTGCATCACTGTGTGGAACTTTTATCCTGAGAAAGACTGTTTACATTCTTGCCGACGGATCGAAGGGTCGCGGACACAGTGACGTCATCACGTGGCGTCCCGGAACGAAGCAGCACTGTGTCGAGCCGCGGTGAAGCTTGCAACAAACAGACTTCCCTATTTGTGTGGCGGTTTCAAATAGGGAGCCCCAACAGCCACTTGTGGACACTACCAAACCCCTAGGGGTACCTCCGGGGGCTACCATCAGGAACGGAGCCTAGCTGTCTTGAAGGGCGAATCCCTATGGAAATGACGTCAGCATGAGAGGGAGATCCTAGCAGAGTCCTGGTATACAGCTGCTGCTGAGAGTGCCCGCTGAGAGGATATACTACACCAAATCCACACCAGCAACATCGAGTGGTAACCAGTGTGAATACACACTCAATGCTTACTTAATCATACTTGATGTACGCAGTTTATATATAATTTTATTCAATATACACTTGTATTACCTACTTCACTATTTGCGTTGTGCGCTGTTTTTTGTTTCCATTTCTGTAATGGATCGACAGTGCAGAAACTTTCCAGGATTGCATCTTCACTGACGAGTCTACTGTATCGCTGGAGAGATTTGCCACCTTTGCATTCCACAAAAAAGTTCGCATATCTGTGAAGCCGCGTCCAAAACACCCAGTGAAGATGCATGTGTGGGGTGCCATCTCTAAGCGTGGACCAGGATGCATTGTCATCTTTGAAGGTAAAATAAGTCACACGCTTTTGCCTTATGCACTGTTCTGTACCAGTGTGCAGTTTTTTGAGCACTTTTTTTTTCTTGTTACAGGAATCATGAATAAAGCTTTTTTCCAAGAGCAAATTGTGCCTGAGATTGTGGAATACTGCTGCGGCCGAGTTTATTCGAGCATTTGCCCGTTCTCGGCCGCAGCAGTAACCTGGCGCGCGCCAGAGGGTGCCGGGTGCACGCCGAAGACACGGAGGAGCGCCCTCCGATCGGGGCTTTCTCCTTCCCGCTGCCGGGTCCGCCGGGTCCCCCGGAACCCCCTGCCGCCATCCCCCACATCGCGGTACACCAGGGCTCCCTCGGGTAGCCCTGGACACGCGTGCAGGGTGCGCAGGCACCCGATGACGCGTGACCGCACGTCGATGAAGCGCGGCACGCCGAGGGAGTGCGACTAGCATGCCGGGGCATCCCCAGGCTTGCGGAGCTACCCGCACTTAAATAAAATGTGCCGCCTCTGTAAATCACATGTGAGTTCCCAGATGGTCACCGTTTCTACCAGGAGAACGATCCGAAGCACACCACGTCAACAGCGCATATTCTTGAGCGCAGTATCAACTGGGTTAAGACGCCAGCGGAGTAATTGCGGTAACTGTGTCTCATTTTTTCCCACTGTTTTTACTATGTACTGTATCTCTTTAACTAATTGTCCTTTTTTTCCCCCTCCAATGACAGATCGCCAGACTTCAATCCTATCGAAATGGTCTGGCATCAGCTGAAGGACCATATCCGAAAAGTCGTGAAACCCTCCAAAAACGAGGAGTTGGCTCAAGGCATAATGAGTTTTTGGAACGATGCACAGTACTCACCGTGGAACGATGCAATCAATATATTGACCATATTGCGACTGTGTTGCCCATTGTGATCGCGCGTAATGGGCAAGAATCAGGAAGGTAGTATGGTATAGTACTGTACTGTAGTATTGTAAGTACAGTATGATACAGGTAAGTATGGCACAGATTTTTTCTTTCCTGAGAGAGAGCAGCACTAGCCATCTGGTTGAAAAGTATTTAACAGAAGTTACAGTATACAGAAGTTACAGTATACAGTAGTTCCAGTATAGACTAGTTTGACAGTACTATACAGCACACAATGCCATAATACTGTATGCACATAACTGCACTTATTTTTTGTTTTCTTGTCTTTTCAGAAAAAAAATATGGACTGGGGGAGAGGGGGGATATCATGTGTAAAGTTTGTGAACTGTTTGTACAGTTACGTGTATCTAAACTGCAGTCATGATGTACATAAAACCTCCCCTCTCTCAATGAACTACTGTACACAGAATGAGGAAGAAGATAAAGAAGGAAAAATGTATATTATTATATATATATATTATTATATATTATATATTATTATATATTATATATTATTAATTAATATTATTATCAATGTGCATTATTCATGATTATCCACCGGCCCTCAATTTTCAACTGACAGAAGAACTGAATAAAGCCTGCATTTTGTATTATTCATGATTATTTGTATATTTGTATTTTTTGTTCCTGATAAAATAAAATAAATATTTCTTTACATTTATGATAATCATAATCATTGACCCCTCCCCCCCACACCAAATAAAAAGAAAGAATGACAAAAAGTGGTAATTTACTGCACCAAAAACATGAATCAGATTATGGTTTTTTTAAATCTCAATTTCACAGTGCTGTGCAAATCAGATTTACATATCAAATTCGAGAAGGGATTATCACAAGCGTTACCGTAAACAAAGCCTCAAAGGGTTGGGGGGTGGATGGGTGAGTCATGCGCAGTAATCATTAGCTAGCTACCTTCCCAAAGAGGATTACAGAGAGGTGAAAAAAAGCCAACAATAGGAAAATTAATGAATGGTTTTGAGGATTACACGCAGATGCAGAGAGGTGATGCTCTGCTTGGGACGGATGATTAAAAGCACAATGAGAAGCATTAGAAACGGAATGGTTCTGGAGAGGTGTCTGTCGATAAGAGGTTCAAATCCTTGAGCGAGCCTTGTGTGTGTGCGTGGGGGAGGGCGGTACAGCTGCATGAAGGATTAGCTGTACTGTAGTTCAAAGAAATTACATATTTTCAAAAGGCAGGTCATCATAATAATTTGATCCCTACACCCCCAAATACATAAAAAGCAACAAATCAACCATGTGCAGTCAAACGCACAGTGTCGCAGTCAAAAGCTACAGCACAGATTGAATATCGTAATATCAAGATGGTTTAGGCAGGCTTGTGGAGAAAATAAAAATAAAAAATTAGGAGAAAAAATATATATATATTTTTTGGTCACTCACTCTTGAACTTCGCAAGCAAGCAGTGGTGAAGTTACAGACGCATGTGCAGTAATCATCAGCTATCAAGCAGGAATGTGATTGAAACCAGAAAGACACACATTCAAAGGAATGGTGTGGGATAGGTGTACTGTACTGTATATAAGATAAGAAGTTGAAATACTGCAGTGCAGTAAATTAGCCTGTGTGTGTGCGGGGGCGAGCGAGGGGAGAGCGCTGTATATGCCGAAATGTGATACTGTTACAATACACGCCTATGCGTTTCAACAATTTTCAAATGAGACATACAGCACTGCACATGCATGTATAAATATGCAAATTTACAATTACTGCACGCGCACATGCAGACTGTGTACTGACGTACTATAAGTTGAACTGCTAAAGTATTAGACTTTGAAGACAACAGCTCGCGAACGCCCCCTTAGTTTTTAGACGGTATTGCAGTATTGCAGACAGTGCTAATAAAATGCTAATATTACGAGCGCTAAAATACTGCAATATATTCCGTAAAAAAACAAAACATACTGCATCTTCCCGCAGTTATCAGAGTTGTGCTGCTACAGCCGCACTAGGATAAAGGCGGCCGCAGCTGTAGACCACGAATTTGTGAAACTCCACTCCCTTCCTCTCCATACTAGAGAGCTTCCCTTACTTTTAGTGGCTATCAGTGGAAGACCTCTGATACCTGGGACCATCACTCTCGAGACTAATACTTTGCTGGTCACGGTCGGGGCACTTCACAAAAGTCACTATCATTTTACGTGATTGCCATGGATCATGTCTTCCGGTGTTTCACACCATCTCTGAGTTTCGGCTACCTACTGATACTCCCGCATCATGCCTTCCAGTTTGTTACCAGGAATATGCCGATGTAATCGACAAAAAACAGGCAGAGGAGTAACCACAACATCAACCTTATGATTGTGCAGTTTGTCTACTCCCAGGGGTCATCACTCTTGAGGCCGCTCCTATCCCGTTTTGGAACCAGGAACCAAGGCTATGCGGGAATACATCTCGGAGAACCTTCAGCGCGGGTTTATCTGCAAATCAAGTTTTCCCGCTGCAGTGGTTTTTTTCTTTGTTTCCAAAACGAACGGTTCTCTCAGGCCATGTATTGACTACAGAGGCCTAAATAAAATCACTTTAAAGAACCGATATCCACTATCCCTCATTCCTGAACTCTTCGACTGCTTACACAAGGCTACCATCTTCACCAAACTGGATCTTTGAGGAGCCTACAATTTGATCCGGATCAAAGAGGGTGATGAGTGGAAAAAAGCCTTTAATGTCCTTGACGGCCACTACAAATATCTAGTCAGGCCATTTGGCTTATGCAACGCACAGGGCATATTTCACACTTCATCAACGAGATTTTCTGGGATCTTTTAGATCAATTTCTTGTGGTATATCTGGACGATATCCTTATCTTTTCCTGTTCTTTGACCGAACATCAGGCACAGGTTAGATTGGCTTGCCAGAGACTTCAGGACCACTCCCTCTATGCCAGGCTTGAGAAGTGTCAATTCGAACAGAAGAATATTTCTTTCCTTGGGTACTTCATCTATTCCCATGGGTTTGACATGGATCGTGTGAAAGTATCGGCAGTGCTGGACTGGCCCTTACCGTTAGGTCTCAAACCAATACAACGATTTCTTGGGTTCGCCAACTAGGATGAACGATTCATCAGGATATTTTTCTAAGGTGGTTGCACCCATTACGGCTCTTACTAAGAAAGGGGTGAATCCTAAGATATTGCCCGCTGAGTTTTTTCTCGCTTTCAAGAAGCTCAAGTCCACCTTTTCGTCCGCACCTGTGCTGATCCATTCAGATTCTACTAAACCCTGCGTGCTTGAAGTGGATGCATCTGATCTGGCAGCTTAGTCGTTCTTTCTCAAATGAAAGATTTTCATGGGAAACTCCACCCCTGTGCCTTCTTTTCTAAGAAATGTTCTACCGCTGAAAGGAAATATGATGTTAGAAATCGGGAACTTCTGGCTATGAAAAGGGATCTTGAAGAATGGAGACATTACTTTGAGGGGACAGCTTCTACGATTTCAATCCTTAAAGACCATAAGAACCTTGAATATATTGAAGGGGCAAGGCGACTCGGGACGTGTCAAATGAGGTAGGCTCTATTCTCCACTCGGTTGTGATCTCTTATCCAGGATCCAAGAACACCAAAGCAGATGCTCTATCTTGACAATTCTCTCCTGACGGCTCTGAGGAGAAAGAACAGGGACCCATCATTCCACATGCACAGATCATCTCTGCCATATCTTCATCACTTCTGCAAAAGATTTTGCAGGCTCAGGTAGAGGATCCCAGACCAATGTCCACACGTTCGTCTAAATTATTTGTTCCTCCCCAATTTCTAAATGAGGTGTTGCAATGGGGTCATAGCTCCAAGATGGCTGGTCACCCGGGGGTTAGGAAGACTTGAAATTTCCTCGAACAAATCTTATGGTGGCCAGAGTTACAGTACACAAAGACGTACAAGAGTTTGTGGCAGCCTGCCTTATATGTGCTCAGATGAAGGTGCCAAGGACGTTACCCTATGGATTGCTCCAACCCTTACCTGGCCCACCCACCCATGGACCTACCGCTCCATTAATTTTATTGTGGGTCTGCCTCCCTCCAGGGGTATAACTACCATACTGGTAGTGGTCGAACGATTCACACGACAAGCCAATTTTGTTCCTCTCAGGAAGCTACACACAGCATCTGAACTATCAGAGATCTTTATTAAAGAGATATTCCGTCTCCATGGAGTCCCGACGGATATAGTCTCAGTTCGCGGATCCAAATTTGTCTCTAGATTTTGGAAGGCCTTCTGCCAAAGAATAGGTATCTCCTTACATTTCTCTTCTTCCTATCATCCCCAGTTCAATGGTCTCACGGAAAGGACCAACCAGTCCTTAGAACAATTCCTCAGTTGTTTTGTTTCTGAGCTACAGGACAACTGGGTTGATCTGCTCCCGTGGGCCGAGTTTTCCCATAATGCTATGAAACACGATTCAACACTGGAATCACTGTTCTTCGGTGCCTACAGGTACCATCCTGCAGCCCTTCTTCTTTCCAGTCCCCTCTCCTGAGTTCCTGCAGTGGATGACAAAATCCAAGAACTCCAGTCACTCTGGAAGACAATGCAGGTCAATCTGACCAAAGCCGCTCCCAAGAAAAAAACCCTGGTGGATAAATGTCGATGACCACCACCTCCATCTCAAGTGGGAGATCAAGTTTGGCTGGCTGTGAACAATATCCGCTTGAAACAACCTTCCTCCAAACTCAGGCCCAAGTTCATTGGACCTTAAAAAATCTTGAAACAAGTCAACCCGCTGCCGTTAAAACTGGAACTACCGGATACCTTAAAAATACCCCATTGTTCCATGTGTCACTCCTCAAGCCGTTCATACAGAACACCTTCTTTCCTCCTACCATTCCCCCTCCTAAACCGTTCTTGATGATGGCAAGGAGGAGTTTGAAGTAAGCCAAATATTCGAATCCCGTAGATCTAGTGGCGGGCTACAGTACTTGGTGCATTGGAAGGGTTATGGACCTGAGGAAAATTTATGGATCAGGTCCAGGGATGTCCATGCCTCCAACGTGTTCCAGGCATTTCATCGGAAATTTCCTGCCAAACCGTCTTAGATCGCCCGGAGTTCTCTCCTCATGAGGGGGGAACTGTAAGGATTCTGCTTGATCTGTGCCGGGATTTCACTGCGGTCCAGGTTTTCTGTCTCTTCTGCCCTTTCTGCTCTCTGTGGCCATTTTGGGTACTGGCAGCCTGCTTTATAAGGCTGCAGTTACCATAGAGAGTCGCCGATCAAGTTCTGTGTGTTTGCAGCTCCTGTCGGTCTTTGCAGTTATGCCTTACCCTCTTGCCTGTTTGAGTACCTGTTGCTGACCCTGGACCATGACCCGATCTCACTGCCTTCTGCCTGCCCTGACCTCTGCTTAACACCTCGACATTGCACCTCTGCCACCAGCCCTGACCTCTGCCTGTCCCCTGGACTTTGCAACTCTGCCACCAGCCCTGACCCATGCTTCCATACCGACTACGGATACTCTTACATCACTCTGTTCCTGGGTTGTGGTCGGTTTATTTGTATCCCTAACTCAGCGTTGCGGGTCCACCTCCTGATTTGAGACGAGCACCATCACAAAAACATGGCATCACTACAGCATTACATGAAATTAGCAGCATTACTTAATAAATAGCAAACACAAACTACTCTAGTTCTACAGTTCTAAGTAGCCCCCAAACATAATTAAACAATTATGTATGTATGTCTTTATTTATATATCGCCATTAATGTACATAGCGCTTCACAGAATTAATACACGTGACAATCATATAAATAACAAATAATACAAATAATAGATCGTGAGAATAATGGCTTCAGGCATAAAAGTAACATTTAGGAAGAGGAGTACCTGCTCCGAAGAGCTTACAATGTAATTGGTAGGTAGGAAGAATGTACAGAGACAGTAGGAGGGCATTTTGGTAAGTGCGTCGGCAGGGGGCCAAGATTTATGTATCATGTGAATAGTATTAAAAAACACAAAATACTGGCGCCTGAAAATAAACTATAAACCTTAAGGTGATAGCTGACAAGAGGGTGATATAGTCCTTAATGTCCAAACAATCTCCAATGGGATCTTGATTGTAGTCTCATAACATATGTAAATAGATAATGAAAAAGATCATAGTGCAACACTGAAAAAAAATTAACTATAAACCACTAGACAAATACTACATAAAACAACATAAAACACAGAATAACCAAATGAAATAAAACAGTGCTATTTAATAAACACAATAATAGACAAAACAATTGCCTAAAAATGAGGAACACAAACTGAGAGATCCAATCCAGATATAGAAAAATTGGAATCCTACTCACAAAAATGTAGGAAATATAAAGCGTTGTCAATCACACCTTTGGTACAAAGTTCCTAGGGAGAGCTCTCCACGAGGTTCCTTCCCGGCTACGGTGCCAATGCCACACTCAATGCTGCCTCGATTCCAGACCCGCTGGTCTCGTCGCAGTCTAATGATGTAGCTGTACATGTGCTATCACCGGGAGTCCTGGAATTGCACCACGAATGTAGGAAGCCGGCCCCAAGCCTCTCAGGCTTCTCAGACGCGGAATTGGAGGAAAATTATGACAAAGTCCAAAAATATCCTCACTGCTGACTCTCTATAGTGTCCTCTATAGAATGCAAACCACCCTACACGTTTCGTAACGAAGTGACTATCGTCACAAAATGCGTAGGGTGGTTTGCATTCTATAGAGGACACTATAGAGAGTCAGCAGTGAGGATATTTTTGGACTTTGTCATAATTTTCCTCCAATTCCGCGTATGAGGAGACTGAGAGGCTTGGGGCCGCCTTCCTGCATTTGTGGTACAGTTTCAGGACTCCCGGTGATAGTGCATGTACAGCTACGTCATTAGACTGCGACGAGACCAGCGGGTCTGGAATCGAGGCAGCATTGAGTGTGGCATTGTAGCTGGGAAGGAACCTCGTGGAGTGCTCTCCCTAGGAACTTT
Organism: Ascaphus truei; assembly: GCF_040206685.1. NCBI lineage: Eukaryota > Metazoa > Chordata > Amphibia > Anura > Ascaphidae > Ascaphus > Ascaphus truei. The sequence goes on from NC_134483.1 coordinate 256,511,634, forward strand.
GTACCAAAGGAGTGATTGACAACGCTTTATATTTCCTACATTGTCGTGAGTAGGAGTACAATTTTTCTATATCTGGATTGGATCTTTCAGTTTGTTTTCCTCATTTTTAGGCAATTGTTTTGTCTGTTATTGTGTTTATTAAATAGCACTGTTTTATTTCATTTAGCAATTCCTACATAGTTACATAGTAGATGAGGTTGAAAAAAGACATAGGTCCATCAAGTTCAACCTATGCTAAATTTAGACAACAGATACTTTATCCTATATCTATACTTACTTATTGATCCAGAGGAAGGCAAACACAAAACCCCATTAAGGGGAAAAATTAATTCCTTCCTGACTCCAAAAATTGGCAATCGGATTAATCCCTGGATCAACATCCTTCCCATGTATAATTATATGGTATATCCCTCTATACCTTTCCCATCTAAAAAGATGTCCTTCCTTTTTTTTGAACAAATCTATTGTATCTGCAATCACAGTCTACATGGGTAATGACATCCACATTTTACTGCCCTTACTTTAAAGAACCCTTTCCTTTGTTGCTGGTGAAATTTATTTTCCTTCAACCTTAAGGGATGGCCCCAAGTCCTTAGTACTGCCCATGGAATGAATAGTTCTTTTGAAAGCTCTTTGTATTGTCCCCGAATATATTTGTATATAGTTATCATATCCCCTCTTAGACGCCTGTTTTCTAATGTAAATAAATCTAATTTAGCTAGCCTCTCCTCATAAGTTAGATTGTCCATCCCCTTTATTAATTTGGTGTCTCTTCTCTGCACTCTCTCTAGTTCCATAATGTCTTTTCTTGGGATTGGTGCCCAAAATTGTACTCCATATTCAAGGTGTGGTCTTACTAGTGCTTTGTAAAGGGGCATAATGATGTTTACTTCCCTTCCATCCATTGCCCGTTTGATGCAAGATAAGATCTTGTTTGCCTTTGCAGCTACTGCATGACATTGGGCACTATTGCTAAGCCTGCAGTCTACAAGCACTCCTAAATCCTTCTCCATCAAGGATTCCCCCAATATATCTCCATTTAATTTGTAAGTCGCCTTTTTATTCTTGCATCCCAAATGCATAACCTTACATTTATCTGTATTAAACCTCATTTGCCATTTACCTGCCCACGTTTCCAGTCTCTCCAAGTCCTTCTGAAGAGAAATTACATCCTGCTCTGAATCTATTACCTTACACAATTTAGTATCATCAGCAAAGATGGAGACTTTGCTCTTGATCCCAACATCAAGGTCATTAACAAACAAGTTAAAAAGCAGGGGTCACAGTACCGATCCCTGAGGTACTCCACTCACGACTTTAGCCCAACCTGAAAAAGTTCCATTTATGACAATCCTCTGTTGTCTTTCCTTTAACCAATTTTCAATCCAGGTGCATATATTATTACTGAGTCCAATTTTCTTTATTTTGTACACCAACCTCTTGTGTGAAACCGTATCAAAAGCCTTTGCAAAATCTAAGTAGACCACATCAACTGCATTACCCTGGTCTAAATTCCTACTTACCTCCTCAAAGAAACAAATAAGGTTAGTTTGGCAAGATCTATTCTTCATAAATCCATGCTGACTATTACTAACAATTTTGTTTTCCATTAGGTATTCCTGAATATTATCCCGTATTAAACCTTCAAGTAGTTTCCCTACTATTGAAGTCAGGCTTACAGGTCTGTAATTTCCCGGTTCTGATCTAGCTCCCTTTTTACATATAGGCACCACATCTGCTTTACATCTGCATCTGCTTTACGCCAATCTTGTGGTACTGAGCCTGTGGAAATGGAGTCCTTGAATATTAAATATAATGGTTTGGCTATTACTGAGCTTAACTCCTTGAGAACTCTTAGATGTATGCCATCGGGGCCAGGTGCCTTATTTACTTTAATTTTTTCAAGTCGCTTATGAACTTCTTCTTCAGTTAACCAATTGTTCATTATCAATATGGAGGTTGTGGCTTCCTCCTGCGGCACTACTATTGAACTTGATTCTTCCCTGGTAAACACAGAGGCAAAGAATTTGTTTAATACCTCAGCTTTTCCTTATCTCAAATAATCTGCCTACCCATCTCACACTGAAAGGGTCCTATATTTTCTTTTTTCATTTTTTGTTATTAAGGTATTTATAGAACTTTTTAGTGTTGACCTTACTTTCTATTGCAATCTTTTTTCATTATCCATTTTTGCTAATTTGATTGCCCTTTTGCAATTTTTGTTACATTCCTTATAATTCTGATACAATGTCTCTGTCCCTTCTGACTTAAAGAATCTAAACGCCTTCCTCTTCTTGTCCATTTCCTCCCCTACCTGTTTATTTAGCCACATTGGTTTTGACTTATTTCTTTTATACTTATTACCCAAGGGTATACACTGATAAGTGTGCTTTTCTAACAATGTTTTAAAGACTGCCCATTTATCTTCTACATTTTCCCCTGCAAAAACATCATCCCATTGTATTACTACTAGATTAGACCTCAGTTTATTAAAATCTGCCTTTCTTTTTTTTGTTTCAAATTTTTTATTAGGCAGTTACAATATTTCACAACATTATAGGTACATTTAATATAACAGCCTAATCCAGGTTTTTACTTTTCAACTGGGGGGGTAAGGAGATAGTCTCAATGCCCCCCCTGACCCTTCGGCTGTCAAAAAGGCGGATAATCTCTCCATATCCATCACTTCTTGTACTCTTTTTATCACTGTTTGCTTGGAGGGGGGAGACACCTTCTTCCAGGCGGCTGCCATCGCACATCTAGCCGCAGTGAGAATGAAGGAGACTAATTTGCCTGTTGGTCAGTCCAGTGTATCTAGGGGCCTAGCCAACAGATAGGTCAGCGGGCCAATGGGTATTTTGAGGTCCGTGACCTCTTCAATTAATTTTTGAATGGTTTCCCAGTATCTTTGAATTTCCGGACATGACCACCAGATGTGGGCCATGTCCCCCTTTTGACCGCAGCCTCTCCAGCATAGATCGGAAGCCATGGGGTAGATTTGATTTATTCTAACTGGGGTAAGATACCAGCGAAATAGTATTTTATATATATTTTCTTTGATTGTGGTACATATGGAAGTTCCTGAGGCATTTTCCCAAATACTTTCCCAATCCTCTGGGTCTATAACTGTATCCAATTCTGCTGCCCAATGCAGCATATAATCGTGCGTGGGGGGTCCGGGTGCCCTCTCCAGTTCTGCACAAATTTGCGTTATAAGACCTCTCTGGTGGCCTGTCTCTCTGCAGAGCCGTTCGAATCCAGGGAGAGGGGGAAATTCCAACGTTGGGGATAATGTTTGAATAAAGTGCTGAATTTGTAGGTATTTGAAAACGTTTAATCCTATCATTTCATATTTAGTTTGTAGTCTTTGATAACTCAGGAACTCCCCGAAGCTCAAGAGGTCGGCAACCACTTTGATATCTTTTGTTTTGAATTGATCGAATTGTCTGGGCTCACATCCAGGTGGGAATTTCAGATTTTCGTGAATTGGTGTAAGTTGGGATTGAGGTGTTGTGAGCTTAAATTTGTATTTGCATTTCGTCCAGGTCTCCCATGTGTGTCTCATAGGGCCTAATTTGAGTTTGCTATTCTGCATGTCTTCCCTGCTCAAGGACCAAAGGCAGGCCGGCAGTGAGGGCATCCCGGCATAGTGTGTTTCTATCTCTAGCCAGCAGTTTTGATTTGGGTTAGCGTTCCAGACCACTACCTGTCGCAGTTGTGCGGCTAGGTAGTATCTTGTGATGTCTGGGACTCCCATTCCTCCTCTCCTCCTTGCGGCCAAAAGAACCGTTCTGGGGACTCTGGGTTTCTTCCCTTGCCAAATGAATTGGAAGATTAGCTTTTGGATGTTTTTCAATTCCGAGCCGGGGATGTGGATCGGGAGAGTCTGAAAGTAATATTGCAATCTAGGGAGTATGTTCATTTTAACTGAGATCATTCTCCCGATCCAAGATATCTGGTATCCTCCCCATTTATTTAGATCTTGTTTGATTTTTTGGAACAGGGCCGGATAGTTATGTTGGTATAATGATTGGTAGGTCCTCGATATCTTGACTCCCAAATATTTGATACAGGAGGAGCTCCATCGATAGTTAAGATTTAGTTTGAGGAGTTTCACCTCCGGCTCTGGCAGGCTTAGGTTCAGGGCTTCCGATTTATCATTATTAATCTTATATCCTGAGATTTTTCCAAAATCTCGGAGTTCCTTTTGGAGGTTGGGTAGGGACATTTGGGGTTTGGAGAGGGTTAGGATGACATCATCTGCGAATAGGGATATTTTGTGCTGCCTGTGTCCAATTTCTATTCCTTGGATGTCTATATTGAGTCGTATTGCCGATGCCAGTGGCTCTATGGTAAGTGCAAAAAGGAGAGGAGATAGGGGGCATCCCTGTCGAGTTCCATTTGTAATCTCGAATCTCTGGTTATTGCCGCCCGGTAATTTTACCGTAGCTGACGGGTTTTGGTAGAGTTTACGGACCCCTTCTAGATAAGCGTCTTTGAAACCAAATTTGCGCATAGTATGGTCCAAAAATTGCCAGTTTATTCTATCGAACGCCTTCTCTGCATCTAATCTTAAAAGTAGTGCTTTGGTCCCTGTGAGGTGTACATGGTCAATAATGTTGATTATCTTCCGAGTGTTGTCTGAGGCTTGCCTGCCCGCGACAAATCCTACTTGATCAATATTAATTAATCTAGGTAAGATGGGGTTCAATCTGTTTGCAAGTGTTTTACTGTATAACTTGAGATCACTGTTGAGGAGGGAGATTGGACAATAGCTTCCACATTGCATCGGGTCTCTGCCTTCCTTGTGTATGATAGCTAGGTTGGCTAGAGACATTGAGGGAGGAATTTGATTCCCTTCCATAAAATGGTTGAATGTTTTTAAAAGATGCGTGGATAATGTAGGCAAGAATCTCTTAGTAGTAGACATTTGTGAAACCGTCAGGGCCAGGAGACTTAGTTATTTTTAGTGATTTGACCGCCTTTTCCAGTTCCTCTTTTGCAATCTCAGCATTGAGGACCGTGTTTTCCTCCTCTGTTAGTACAGGGAGTTGACATTTGTCTAGGTATTGTGTTATGAGTTCTGTTGCTATAGGTTCAGGTCGGCCGTTTTTAAATCTTAGGTTATAGAGCTCCGTATAATATTTTGTAAATTCCGCTGCTATTTTGCTGTCACTGTATTGTATCTCCCCAGACCTACACTTGATCGCTGTTATTTGTGATCTTTTTTGTACCCCTCTCAATTTACTGGCCAAGAGTCTATCGGCCTTGTTACACTTATCATAGTATTGTTGATTGGTCCATTTGAGGGCCTTTTCAACATCCTCCAGCTGAGCTTGCCTAAGTTTTGTTCTGGCCATTAGCAATGTTTTGTATATCTTTTTTGAAGGGCTATCCTTATGGGCTTGTTCTATTGTTTTGATACTATCTGTGAGTTCTTTGATTATCGCTTGGCGGGCTTTTTTCCTGTGGGATGCGATGGAAATAAATTTCCCTCTGATAGTTGCCTTATGGGCTTCCCATAGGATTGCTGGAGAGGAGACTGTCCCTGCGTTGAAAAAGAAATAGTCCTTAAGTGAGGTTCTAATTTCCCTTTCTACTTCAGGGTGATTAAGAAGTGAATCGTTTAGTCTCCAAGAGTAACTCGTTTTTTTCTCAAAGGGTATTGATAGTGTCAGGGTGATCGGGGCGTGATCGGACCAAGTGATTGAGCCAATGTCTTATTCAATGGCTGCCGCCATCACATTTTTGGTGGTTAGAAAATAGTCTATTCGAGAGTAGGTCTGGTGAGGTGCTGAGTAAAAGGTGTAGTCTCTCTGACCCTGATGTTGGTTTCTCCAGACATCCACCAGTGAGAACTCGCTCATGATTCCCCTAAACCTTTTCCCCTTGATCTGGGAGTGGGCTGTGCGGGGAGGACCCATTGTGGTTGATCTGTCTTCGGTGGGGTTTAAGACCATGTTTAGGTCCCCTCCCACTATCATCGATGACAGATATCCCGGGTCAACGCCCTCGAGAACAGATTGTAGGAATTCTGTTTGGTTCTCGTTTGGGGCGTATACATTGATCAGGGCAATTGCTGAGCCCACTAGGGAGCCATAAACCACCAAAAATCTACCCTCCGGATCCACTGTTGTTTTGACATGATTAAATGGGGTGCCTTGTCTGATTAGGATAGCCACACCCCTCTTTTTACTACTAAATGATGCAAAAAAGCATGCTTGGAACATTTTTTGAATACATTTGTGTGTGTGATGTGAAGTGGGTCTCCTGTAGTAATATGATGTCTCCCCCCGATTTTTTCATATCCTGGAGGGCTAACCTCCGCTTTCTATTGTTTTGTAGTCCTTTAACGTTTAGCGAACGAATCTTAATTGGGGCTACTGACATCATTACGGGGGGGTTTTTTTTGTGGTTCGGGGTCTCGGGATCTCTCCTTTCCCATTAGGAGAGATCTTGCCTTTAGTTTTTGGGGGGTCGCCATGTCTTGGTTTATTTGTTTTTTTTGGGAGGGGGATGTGAGCCCCTTTTGGGGGAAAATATGGCCTGCTAAGAAGGGGGGAGAGGTGGAGGGATTGGGGAGGGGAGGGGGATAAAGATCTGCTGGGACAGGGTCAACAGATAGAGAAGAGATAGGATTAGGGCCTTCCTGGGTCCTAACATGGTGTTGCCAGGTCTAGGGTAGACCGGCATTTGGGCAAACTTGCCCTGCGGGGGTGAGACCAGTGCCAATGGCCGGTGCGCAACAGGAGGGGCCCAGACCCTCTGTCGACGATGTATTGCGCCTTTCCCCTCCCTGCCCCTCCGTCCCAGCGTCCACACCTGTCCGAGGCTGCTGGGGTGGTGGCAGGGGGAGGGAAGGTGGGAGGATGGGAGGAAAGAGGAGGGGAGGGGAATAGGGGGAGAGGGGGGTGGGGGGGTAGGGTGAGGGGAGAGGGGAGGGGGATAGGAGGGAGGGGTGGGGGGGGAGGCGGGAGGGGCGGGGGGGAGGTGGTGGGGGGGTAATTGGGAGAGGGTTTAGTGGTCTTAATTTTGTTTTTAAGAGTTATATGGGATAAGCAGTCTGCTGCAGCTTTTATAACAGACACATCAGGTGAAATACAACAGTATCATCAACATTGTTCGTTATGTGAGCTCCTTAACGGGCATGGTTTCCTACGGAGCGTGAGGGGGGGGGGAGGAGGTATAGGGGGAATGTGAGTACACCAAGGGGGTCAACTTTGTTCACATTTGTTTTGTATTACAGCAGTTCTGGGGTCTGGGGCCCCCTGGGGCTGGACCGACCGTTGGGGGACAGGCAGATAGTAAGCTCAGCCCGGGACCCCACAGTGTTGATAATGGGGTGTTACAGGGTACTTTGCCGTTTTGCAGTCCCACAGTCTCGCGCCGAGCGCTTTCCTCTTTTAATGTCTGGGGACTAGTCTTACGGGGTGCTGTACTCACGGTTAAGATGAGGAGACTGTCCGCGGTCTCCACCTTTCGGTCACGTACCTCAAGAGGTGCTTACTCTGCGGCTTTTGCTCTTAATCCTCCCAGGGAGTTTTCCCCCCGCGGATGGTGGAGGAAAGAGACAGGGAGGGGGAGGATAGATAACACGGGGGGGCGGGCAGGCAACAGCTCTCTCCTAGCCGCTCTCCTCTCTCGCATAACAGCAGGGTTACTTCCTCCTCCTTCCGATCCCCCCTACGGGCTGGCTTCAGGTAGCTGTTTCTGGGCCCCGGGGAAATCTTGGGTGTGGTGGCGGCCATCTTCATTCCGCGTTCCTTTGGGTGCTGATCTGGGAACGGTGGGGGCCTTTTGCAGTCGTCTGTGGGGCTTGCCTCTGGGGTTCTTGCTTCCGTGGGTTCACTGTAGTCCTGGTTTGCATCTGTTTCAGCTGGATTTTTCTGGACTCATGGGGCACCCGCCATCAACATAGCAGGGTAGAGCTTTGCTGGGGAGAAACTGTCAACTGGGATCGAGGTAACACAGGTAAGTTTTGGCATCTTTATCTTCGTGCTTGTTATTGCTTTTGTCCAGCGAGCCGTTGTGATGCCCTGACCGTTGGCTCTTCAACGTCCCGGTTGTGGGCCCCGGATGTGTCCGAATCCCATGCTGGAGTGGGGTCAAGGCCTATAGCTTTGGCCAGGCGGGTCATCTCTGTGGGGTGCCTTATTGTGTGGAATTTTCCGTTTCGGTTTACCATTAATTTGAAAGGGAAGCCCCATTTATATTTTATTCCTTGTTCCCTCATCAGATTGGTTAATGGCTGTAATTCCCGCCGTTTGTCGACAGTGAGCTTTGATAGGTCGTTGTAGACCTGGAGATGGTCATCTCGGAATGTGATGGGCTACTTCGCCCTGCTGGCCCTCATTATTTTTTCTTTGACTGTATATCGGTGGAGGCACGCTATGACGTCCATCGTTTTGTTCGGGTCATCTGAGCGCGGTCCCAGGGTGCGGTGGGCCCTGTCCATCTCCAGGTCTTTCACATCGAGGTCATCGCACAGTGATGCAAAGAGATCAGTGAGGTATGTCTGCAGCTGGCCGAGGAGAACAGATTCAGGGATGCCTCTTAACCTGACATTCTGTCTTCTATCACGATTTTCGTGATCTTCTAGTGTGTCCTTCAGGTTACTAACCTCCAGTCCCAACCTGAATATCTCATCCTCTGCGACCGTTTGTGCCTGGTGTGTTTCCCCATCTTGATTTCCAGGGCGTGTCCTGGCGTAGTTCCGCTACTACTGCTCGCAGGTCACTCTGGATGGAGACGTGCAGGTCATCCAGCATACCCGATTAGCAGTGCGGTTCCTATCCTACTAATTGGCCTCATCCCATGGGTTAAAGATACCTTTATATGCCTGCGTACTTCTTACGTTTGTGAGTATTCTGAGCACCTAACCACAGCCATTTATCACACAAAGTTCACACAATACTGCACCATAAGTTTGTTGTCTTTCTTTATTTTCCACATGATTTGCGCTTCTTGATGATTTTCACCCTTCACTTGCCTACGAGGATTGAAAGAGCAGTCCTGCATCAAGTCACAGCAGCATTGAATACACGTGGTTGTATAAGTATCACTGTTTATTTTCTTATCTATTTTAACACTGTGGGTTTATTTGATGTTGATTTAAACCATATACACTGAGCGCCACATTTTGATAAGTTTATACACAACATCCAGCATACCCTTCATCATGTCCTGCATGTATGCTCGGGTGAGGGTCGTCTCTGGGTTATAAGTGTCCTCTCCCCGGTCGTGCTCCGGGGCCTGCGGCCTTGCACCTCGTGCGCTCGTGGAGCCGACGCCATCTTGGGATTTGCCGGCCGCCTCAGCATTTTTTTGTGAGGGGGAAAATAATTTTGTCACCCCTTGTGCAGGTTGTGATTTTTGTTTAGCTGCCATGCCTGCTTGTTCGGGCAGCTGTAGTCAATATTTTGGGGTCTGGGGGTTGGGGGGAAAGGCGCTTTTAGTCTTGTTTAGTTAGTAGAGAGGGAGGAATGATCACTACCTCCTAGTTACCGACACAAGCTTGATAGATTAAAAATTAACTTTATTACAAAAAGCTGGACATCATGATAAAAATTGCTCTGACGCGTTTCATCCCTTACAAGGGACTTTATCAAAGAGTACTTGTTTCAGACAACAGACACATATATATAGGAACAAAACAGAATCTGATTGGACCACTCTAAATCAGACTCAGCAGATAGCAATCATCATAATAAGTGGTAACTCAGATACGATGGCATATTAACCTCAACTAGTCTGGTCAGAAACATACAGGCACAATTATACAATTGAAAATGTATATACAAAAAACAAACAAAAAATATTAATTAAAAAAAAGAACATGATGGCAAGCATAATTATAAAAATGAATGAAGAAAATCATGGAGAAATATAAAGTGATATATGTACTGATCATAGCTGTTATTATGAACTGATTAAATAAAACATATATAATATATAAAAAAATCATATACATATATACCATAAATATAGGATATAGACTTGTAATGATAAGCCAAATGATCAAAAAATATATTCAGGTATAATGTTTTAACTATCCTTATTCTAGAAGAAAATGTTTCAACTCCCAGTCTGAATTCATTCCAAATGGATGAAGAGTACTGAGCGTATAGATCCAGTACATTTCTTTTTTATTTAACCTATTCTCCCTATTGCCACCCCTGGGGGTATGTGTTCAATAGCTGAAAAGGAAAAATTGCCAATACTCCCCATCGGGCACTGGGAGAAATGTCTGGATACCGGATGGACCAAATCCCTCTTTTTAATTAGACGAGTGTGTTCAGCTATACGAAGCCTCAGCCTAGTACCAAAGGAGTGATTGACAACGCTTTATATTTCCTACATTGTCGTGAGTAGGAGTACAATTTTTCTATATCTGGATTGGATCTTTCAGTTTGTTTTCCTCATTTTTAGGCAATTGTTTTGTCTGTTATTGTGTTTATTAAATAGCACTGTTTTATTTCATTTAGCAATTCCTACATAGTTACATAGTAGATGAGGTTGAAAAAAGACATAGGTCCATCAAGTTCAACCTATGCTAAATTTAGACAACAGATACTTTATCCTATATCTATACTTACTTATTGATCCAGAGGAAGGCAAACAAAAAACCCCATTAAGGGGAAAAATTAATTCCTTCCTGACTCCAAAAATTGGCAATCGGATTAATCCCTGGATCAACATCCTTCCCATGTATAATTATATGGTATATCCCTCTATACCTTTCCCATCTAAAAAGATGTCCTTCCTTTTTTTTGAACAAATCTATTGTATCTGCAATCACAGTCTACATGGGTAATGACATCCACATTTTACTGCCCTTACTGTAAAGAACCCTTTCCTTTGTTGCTGGTGAAATTTATTTTCCTTCAAACTTAAGGGATGGCCCCGAGTCCTTAGTACTGCCCATGGAATGAATAGTTCTTTTGAAAGCTCTTTGTATTGTCCCCGAATATATTTGTATATAGTTATCATATCCCCTCTTAGACGCCTCTTTTCTAATGTAAATAAATCTAATTTAGCTAGCCTCTCCTCATAAGTTAGATTGTCCATCCCCTTTATTAATTTGGTGTCTCTTCTCTGCACTCTCTCTAGTTCCATAATGTCTTTTCTTGGGATTGGTGCCCAAAATTGTACTCCATATTCAAGGTGTGGTCTTACTAGTGCTTTGTAAAGGGGCATAATGATGTTTACTTCCCTTCCATCCATTGCCCGTTTGATGCAAGATAAGATCTTGTTTGCCTTTGCAGCTACTGCATGACATTGGGCACTATTGCTAAGCCTGCAGTCTACAAGCACTCCTAAATCCTTCTCCATCAAGGATTCCCCCAATATATCTCCATTTAATTTGTAAGTCGCCTTTTTATTCTTGCATCCCAAATGCATAACCTTACATTTATCTGTATTAAACCTCATTTGCCATTTACCTGCCCACGTTTCCAGTCTCTCCAAGTCCTTCTGAAGAGAAATTACATCCTGCTCTGAATCTATTACCTTACACAATTTAGTATCATCAGCAAAGATGGAGACTTTGCTCTTGATCCCAACATCAAGGTCATTAACAAACAAGTTAAAAAGCAGGGGTCACAGTACCGATCCCTGAGGTACTCCACTCACGACTTTAGCCCAACCTGAAAAAGTTCCATTTATGACAATCCTCTGTTGTCTTTCCTTTAACCAATTTTCAATCCAGGTGCATATATTATTACTGAGTCCAATTTTCTTTATTTTGTACACCAACCTCTTGTGTGAACCGTATCAAAAGCCTTTGCAAAATCTAAGTAGACCACATCAACTGCATTACCCTGGTCTAAATTCCTACTTACCTCCTCAAAGAAACAAATAAGGTTAGTTTGGCAAGATCTATTCTTCATAAATCCATGCTGACTATTACTAACAATTTTGTTTTCCATTAGGTATTCCTGAATATTATCCCGTATTAAACCTTCAAGTAGTTTCCCTACTATTGAAGTCAGGCTTACAGGTCTGTAATTTCCCGGTTCTGATCTAGCTCCCTTTTTACATATAGGCACCACATCTGCTTTACATCTGCATCTGCTTTACGCCAATCTTGTGGTACTGAGCCTGTGGAAATAGAGTCCTTGAATATTAAATATAATGGTTTGGCTATTACTGAGCTTAACTCCTTGAGAACTCTTAGATGTATGCCATCGGGGCCAGGTGCCTTATTTACTTTAATTTTTTCAAGTCGCTTATGAACTTCTTCTTCAGTTAACCAATTGTTCATTATCAATATGGAGGTTGTGGCTTCCTCCTGCGGCACTACTATTGAACTTGATTCTTCCCTGGTAAACACAGAGGCAAAGAATTTGTTTAATACCTCAGCTTTTCCTTATCTCAAATAATCTGCCTACCCATCTCACACTGAAAGGGTCCTATATTTTCTTTTTTCATTTTTTGTTATTAAGGTATTTATAGAACTTTTTAGTGTTGACCTTACTTTCTATTGCAATCTTTTTTCATTATCCATTTTTGCTAATTTGATTGCCCTTTTGCAATTTTTGTTACATTCCTTATAATTCTGATACAATGTCTCTGTCCCTTCTGACTTAAAGAATCTAAACGCCTTCCTCTTCTTGTCCATTTCCTCCCCTACCTGTTTATTTAGCCACATTGGTTTTGACTTATTTCTTTTATACTTATTACCCAAGGGTATACACTGATAAGTGTGCTTTTCTAACAATGTTTTAAAGACTGCCCATTTATCTTCTACATTTTCCCCTGCAAAAACATCATCCCATTGTATTACTACTAGATTAGACCTCAGTTTATTAAAATCTGCCTTTCTTTTTTTTGTTTCAAATTTTTTATTAGGCAGTTACAATATTTCACAACATTATAGGTACATTTAATATAACAGCCTAATCCAGGTTTTTACTTTTCAACTGGGGGGGTAAGGAGATAGTCTCAATGCCCCCCCTGACCCTTCGGGGGCTGTCGGGGTGACGTGAGTACGGAAACAGAAAAGGGGTTAGAAGGAGAGAGAAAGTGAGAGAGGGGGTGGGGGTGGGGAAAGGTGTGGGAGGGGGGGGGGGCATTGCTCCCCTTCTCTTTGGTTTCCCTATTTAGGGCCTTAGTTCTATTTGTTGTGTCCCTCTATTTCTATGGGGGGTTTCGGCGCAGGAGCGCCATTTGAGTTATCCAGGGGTCCCAAATGTTATTAAAAGAGGTGGTGGACCTTTTCAAAAAGGCGGATAATCTCTCCATATCCATCACTTCTTGTACTCTTTTTATCACTGTTTGCTTGGAGGGGGGAGACACCTTCTTCCAGGCGGCTGCCATCGCACATCTAGCCGCAGTGAGAATGAAGGAGACTAATTTGCCTGTTGGTCAGTCCAGTGTATCTAGGGGCCTAGCCAACAGATAGGTCAGCGGGCCAATGGGTATTTTGAGGTCCGTGACCTCTTCAATTAATTTTTGAATGGTTTCCCAGTATCTTTGAATTTCCGGACATGACCACCAGATGTGGGCCATGTCCCCCTTTTGACCGCAGCCTCTCCAGCATAGATCGGAAGCCATGGGGTAGATTTGATTTATTCTAACTGGGGTAAGATACCAGCGAAATAGTATTTTATATATATTTTCTTTGATTGTGGTACATATAGAAGTTCCTGAGGCATTTTCCCAAATACTTTCCCAATCCTCTGGGTCTATAACTGTATCCAATTCTGCTGCCCAATGCAGCATATAATCGTGCGTGGGGGGTCTGGGTGCCCTCTCCAGTTCTGCACAAATTTGCGTTATAAGACCTCTCTGGTGGCCTGTCTCTCTGCAGAGCCGTTCGAATCCAGTGAGAGGGGGAAATTCCAACGTTGGGGATAATGTTTGAATAAAGTGCTGAATTTGTAGGTATTTGAAAACGTTTAATCCTATCATTTCATATTTAGTTTGTAGTCTTTGATAACTCAGGAACTCCCCGAAGCTCAAGAGGTCGGCAACCACTTTGATATCTTTTGTTTTGAATTGATCGAATTGTCTGGGCTCACATCCAGGTGGGAATTTCAGATTTTCGTGAATTGGTGTAAGTTGGGATTGAGGTGTTGTGAGCTTAAATTTGTATTTGCATTTCGTCCAGGTCTCCCATGTGTGTCTCATAGGGCCTAATTTGAGTTTGCTATTCTGCATGTCTTCCCTGCTCAAGGACCAAAGGCAGGCCGGCAGTGAGGGCATCCCGGCATAGTGTGTTTCTATCTCTAGCCAGCAGTTTTGATTTGGGTTAGCGTTCCAGACCACTACCTGTCGCAGTTGTGCGGCTAGGTAGTATCTTGTGATGTCTGGGACTCCCATTCCTCCTCTCCTCCTTGCGGCCAAAAGAACCGTTCTGGGGACTCTGGGTTTCTTCCCTTGCCAAATGAATTGGAAGATTAGCTTTTGGATGTTTTTCAATTCCGAGCCGGGGATGTGGATCGGGAGAGTCTGAAAGTAATATTGCAATCTAGGGAGTATGTTCATTTTAACTGAGATCATTCTCCCGATCCAAGATATCTGGTATCCTCCCCATTTATTTAGATCTTGTTTGATTTTTTGGAACAGGGCCGGATAGTTATGTTGGTATAATGATTGGTAGGTCCTCGATATCTTGACTCCCAAATATTTGATACAGGAGGAGCTCCATCGATAGTTAAGATTTAGTTTGAGGAGTTTCACCTCCGGCTCTGGCAGGCTTAGGTTCAGGGCTTCCGATTTATCATTATTAATCTTATATCCTGAGATTTTTCCAAAATCTCGGAGTTCCTTTTGGAGGTTGGGTAGGGACATTTGGGGTTTGGAGAGGGTTAGGATGACATCATCTGCGAATAGGGATATTTTGTGCTGCCTGTGTCCAATTTCTATTCCTTGGATGTCTATATTGAGTCGTATTGCCGATGCCAGTGGCTCTATGGTAAGTGCAAAAAGGAGAGGAGATAGGGGGCATCCCTGTCGAGTTCCATTTGTAATCTCGAATCTCTGGTTATTGCCGCCCGGTAATTTTACCGTAGCTGACGGGTTTTGGTAGAGTTTACGGACCCCTTCTAGATAAGCGTCTTTGAAACCAAATTTGCGCATAGTATGGTCCAAAAATTGCCAGTTTATTCTATCGAACGCCTTCTCTGCATCTAATCTTAAAAGTAGTGCTTTGGTCCCTGTGAGGTGTACATGGTCAATAATGTTGATTATCTTCCGAGTGTTGTCTGAGGCTTGCCTGCCCGCGACAAATCCTACTTGATCAATATTAATTAATCTAGGTAAGATGGGGTTCAATCTGTTTGCAAGTGTTTTACTGTATAACTTGAGATCACTGTTGAGGAGGGAGATTGGACAATAGCTTCCACATTGCATCGGGTCTCTGCCTTCCTTGTGTATGATAGCTAGGTTGGCTAGAGACATTGAGGGAGGAATTTGATTCCCTTCCATAAAATGGTTGAATGTTTTTAAAAGATGCGTGGATAATGTAGGCAAGAATCTCTTGTAGTAGACATTTGTGAAACCGTCAGGGCCAGGAGACTTAGTTATTTTTAGTGATTTGACCGCCTTTTCCAGTTCCTCTTTTGTAATCTCAGCATTGAGGACCGTGTTTTCCTCCTCTGTTAGTACAGGGAGTTGACATTTGTCTAGGTATTGTGTTATGAGTTCTGTTGCTATAGGTTCAGGTCGGCCGTTTTTAAATCTTAGGTTATAGAGCTCCGTATAATATTTTGTAAATTCCGCTGCTATTTTGCTGTCACTGTATTGCATCTCCCCAGACCTACTCTTGATCGCTGTTATTTGTGATCTTTTTTGTACCCCTCTCAATTTACTGGCCAAGAGTCTATCGGCCTTGTTACACTTATCATAGTATTGTTGATTGGTCCATTTGAGGGCCTTTTCAACATCCTCCAGCTGAGCTTGCCTAAGTTTTGTTCTGGCCATTAGCAATGTTTTGTATATCTTTTTTGAAGGGCTATCCTTATGGGCTTGTTCTATTGTTTTGATACTATCTGTGAGTTCTTTGATTATCGCTTGGCGGGCTTTTTTCCTGTGGGATGCGATGGAAATAAATTTCCCTCTGATAGTTGCCTTATGGGCTTCCCATAGGATTGCTGGAGAGGAGACTGTCCCTGCGTTGAAAAAGAAATAGTCCTTAAGTAAGGTTCTAATTTCCCTTTCTACTTCAGGGTGATTAAGAAGTGAATCGTTTAGTCTCCAAGAGTAACTCGTTGTTTTCTCAAAGGGTATTGATAGTGTCAGGGTGATCGGGGCGTGATCGGACCAAGTGATTGAGCCAATGTCTTATTCAATGGCTGCCGCCATCACATTTTTGGTGGTTAGAAAATAGTCTATTCGAGAGTAGGTCTGGTGAGGTGCTGAGTGAAAGGTGTAGTCTCTCTGACCCTGATGTTGGTTTCTCCAGACATCCACCAGTGAGAACTCGCTCATGATTCCCCTAAACCTTTTCCCCTTGATCTGGGAGTGGGCTGTGCGGGGAGGACCCATTGTGGTTGATCTGTCTTCGGTGGGGTTTAAGACCATGTTTAGGTCCCCTCCCACTATCATCGATGACAGATATCCCGGGTCAACGCCCTCGAGAACAGATTGTAGGAATTCTGTTTGGTTCTCGTTTGGGGCGTATACATTGATCAGGGCAATTGCCGAGCCCACTAGGGAGCCATAAACCACCAAAAATCTACCCTCCGGATCCACTGTTGTTTTGACATGATTAAATGGGGTGCCTTGTCTGATTAGGATAGCCACACCCCTCTTTTTACTACTAAATGATGCAAAAAAGCATGCTTGGAACATTTTTTGAATAAATTTGTGTGTGTGATGTGAAGTGGGTCTCCTGTAGTAATATGATGTCTCCCCCCGATTTTTTCATATCCTGGAGGGCTAACCTCCGCTTTCTATTGTTTTGTAGTCCTTTAACGTTTAGCGAACGAATCTTAATTGGGGCTACTGACATCATTACGGGGGTTTTTTTTGTTGTGGTTCGGGGTCTCGGGATCTCTCCTTTCCCATTAGGAGAGATCTTGCCTTTAGTTTTTGGGGGGTCGTCATGTCTTGGTTTATTTGTTTTTTTTGGGAGGGGGATGTGAGCCCCTTTTGGGGGAAAATATGGCCTGCTAAGAAGGGGGGAGAGGTGGAGGGATTGGGGAGGGGAGGGGGATAAAGATCTGCTGGGACAGGGTCAACAGATAGAGAAGAGATAGGATTAGGGCCTTCCTGGGTCCTAACATGGTGTTGCCAGGTCTAGGGTAGACCGGCATTTGGGCAAACTTGCCCTGCGGGGGTGAGACCAGTGCCAATGGCCGGTGCGCAACAGGAGGGGCCCAGACCCTCTGTCGACGATGTATTGCGCCTTTCCCCTCCCTGCCCCTCCGTCCCAGCGTCCACACCTGTCCGAGGCTGCTGGGGTGGTGGCAGGGGGAGGGAAGGTGGGAGGATGGGAGGAAAGAGGAGGGGAGGGGAATAGGGGGAGAGGGGGGTGGGGGGGTAGGGTGAGGGGAGAGGGGAGGGGGATAGGAGGGAGGGGTGGGGGGGGAGGCGGGAGGGGCGGGGGGAGGTGGTGGGGGGGTAATTGGGAGAGGGTTTAGTGGTCTTAATTTTGTTTTTAAGAGTTATATGGGATAAGCAGTCTGCTGCAGCTTTTATAACAGACACATCAGGTGAAATACAACAGTATCATCAACATTGTTCGTTATGTGAGCTCCTTAACGGGCATGGTTTCCTACGGAGCGTGAGGGGGGGGGGAGGAGGTATAGGGGGAATGTGAGTACACCAAGGGGGTCAACTTTGTTCACATTTGTTTTGTATTACAGCAGTTCTGGGGTCTGGGGCCCCCTGGGGCTGGACCGACCGTTGGGGGACAGGCAGATAGTAAGCTCAGCCCGGGACCCCACAGTGTTGATAATGGGGTGTTACAGGGTACTTTGCCGTTTTGCAGTCCCACAGTCTCGCGCCGAGCGCTTTCCTCTTTTAATGTCTGGGGACTAGTCTTACGGGGCGCTGTACTCACGGTTAAGATGAGGAGACTGTCCGCGGTCTCCACCTTTCGGTCACGTACCTCAAGAGGTGCTTACTCTGCGGCTTTTGCTCTTAATCCTCCCAGGGAGTTTTCCCCCCGCGGATGGTGGAGGAAAGAGACAGGGAGGGGGAGGATAGATAACACGGCGGGGCGGGCAGGCAACAGCTCTCTCCTAGCCGCTCTCCTCTCTCGCATAACAGCAGGGTTACTTCCTCCTCCTTCCGATCCCCCCTACGGGCTGGCTTCAGGTAGCTGTTTCTGGGCCCCGGGGAAATCTTGGGTGTGGTGGCGGCCATCTTCATTCCGCGTTCCTTTGGGTGCTGATCTGGGAACGGTGGGGGCCTTTTGCAGTCGTCTGTGGGGCTTGCCTCTGGGGTTCTTGCTTCCGTGGGTTCACTGTAGTCCTGGTTTGCATCTGTTTCAGCTGGATTTTTCTGGACTCATGGGGCACCCGCCATCAACATAGCAGGGTAGAGCTTTGCTGGGGAGAAACTGTCAACTGGGATTGAGGTAACACAGGTAAGTTTTGGCATCTTTATCTTCGTGCTTGTTATTGCTTTTGTCCAGCGAGCCGTTGTGATGCCCTGACCGTTGGCTCTTCAACGTCCCGGTTGTGGGCCCCGGATGTGTCCGAATCCCATGCTGGAGTGGGGTCAAGGCCTATAGCTTTGGCCAGGCGGGTCATCTCTGTGGGGTGCCTTATTGTGTGGAATTTTCCGTTTCGGTTTACCATTAATTTGAAAGGGAAGCCCCATTTATATTTTATTCCTTGTTCCCTCATCAGATTGGTTAATGGCTGTAATTCCCGCCGTTTGTCGACAGTGAGCTTTGATAGGTCGTTGTAGACCTGGAGATGGTCATCTCGGAATGTGATGGGCTACTTCGCCCTGCTGGCCCTCATTATTTTTTCTTTGACTGTATATCGGTGGAGGCACGCTATGACGTCCATCGTTTTGTTCGGGTCATCTGAGCGCGGTCCCAGGGTGCGGTGGGCCCTGTCCATCTCCAGGTCTTTCACATCGAGGTCATCGCACAGTGATGCAAAGAGATCAGTGAGGTATGTCTGCAGCTGGCCGAGGAGAACAGATTCAGGGATGCCTCTTAACCTGACATTCTGTCTTCTATCACGATTTTCGTGATCTTCTAGTGTGTCCTTCAGGTTACTAACCTCCAGTCCCAACCTGAATATCTCATCCTCTGCGACCGTTTGTGCCTGGTGTGTTTCCCCATCTTGATTTCCAGGGCGTGTCCTGGCGTAGTTCCGCTACTACTGCTCGCAGGTCACTCTGGATGGAGACGTGCAGGTCATCCAGCATACCCGATTAGCAGTGCGGTTCCTATCCTACTAATTGGCCTCATCCCATGGGTTAAAGATACCTTTATATGCCTGCGTACTTCTCACGTTTGTGAGTATTCTGAGCACCTAACCACAGCCATTTATCACACAAAGTTCACACAATACTGCACCATAAGTTTGTTGTCTTTCTTTATTTTCCACATGATTTGCGCTTCTTGATGATTTTCACCCTTCACTTGCCTACGAGGATTGAAAGAGCAGTCCTGCATCAAGTCACAGCAGCATTGAATACACGTGGTTGTATAAGTATCACTGTTTATTTTCTTATCTATTTTAACACTGTGGGTTTATTTGATGTTGATTTAAACCATATACACTGAGCGCCACATTTTGATAAGTTTATACACAACATCCAGCATACCCTTCATCATGTCCTGCATGTATGCTCGGGTGAGGGTCGTCTCTGGGTTATAAGTGTCCTCTCCCCGGTCGTGCTCCGGGGCCTGCGGCCTTGCACCTCGTGCGCTCGTGGAGCCGACGCCATCTTGGGATTTGCCGGCCGCCTCAGCATTTTTTTGTGAGGGGGAAAATAATTTTGTCACCCCTTGTGCAGGTTGTGATTTTTGTTTAGCTGCCATGCCTGCTTGTTCGGGCAGCTGTAGTCAATATTTTGGGGTCTGGGGGTTGGGGGGAAAGGCGCTTTTAGTCTTGTTTAGTTAGTAGAGAGGGAGGAATGATCACTACCTCCTAGTTACCGACACAAGCTTGATAGATTAAAAATTAACTTTATTACAAAAAGCTGGACATCATGATAAAAATAGCTCTGACGCGTTTCATCCCTTACAAGGGACTTTATCAAAGAGTACTTGTTTCAGACAACAGACACATATATATAGGAACAAAACAGAATCTGATTGGACCACTCTAAATCAGACTCAGCAGATAGCAATCATCATAATAAGTGGTAACTCAGATACGATGGCATATTAACCTCAACTAGTCTGGTCAGAAACATACAGGCACAATTATACAATTGAAAATGTATATACAAAAAACAAACAAAAAATATTAATTAAAAACAAAGAACATGATGGCAAGCATAATTATAAAAATGAATGAAGAAAATCATGGAGAAATATAAAGTGATATATGTACTGATCATAGCTGTTATTATGAACTGATTAAATAAAACATATATAATATATAAAAAAATCATATACATATATACCATAAATATAGGATATAGACTTGTAATGATAAGCCAAATGATCAAAAAATATATTCAGGTATAATGTTTTAACTATCCTTATTCTAGAAGAAAATGTTTCAACTCCCAGTCTGAATTCATTCCAAATGGATGAAGAGTACTGAGCGTATAGATCCAGTACATTTCTTTTTTATTTAACCTATTCTCCCTATTGCCACCCCTGGGGGTATGTGTTCAATAGCTGAAAAGGAAAAATTGCCAATACTCCCCATCGGGCACTGGGAGAAATGTCTGGATACCGGATGGACCAAATCCCTCTTTTTAATTAGACGAGTGTGTTCAGCTATACGAAGCCTCAGCCTAGTACCAAAGGAGTGATTGACAACGCTTTATATTTCCTACATTGTCGTGAGTAGGAGTACAATTTTTCTATATCTGGATTGGATCTTTCAGTTTGTTTTCCTCATTTTTAGGCAATTGTTTTGTCTGTTATTGTGTTTATTAAATAGCACTGTTTTATTTCATTTAGCAATTCCTACATAGTTACATAGTAGATGAGGTTGAAAAAAGACATAGGTCCATCAAGTTCAACCTATGCTAAATTTAGACAACAGATACTTTATCCTATATCTATAATTACTTATTGATCCAGAGGAAGGCAAACAAAAAACCCCATTAAGGGGAAAAATTAATTCCTTCCTGACTCCAAAAATTGGCAATCGGATTAATCCCTGGATCAACATCCTTCCCATGTATAATTATATGGTATATCCCTCTATACCTTTCCCATCTAAAAAGATGTCCTTCCTTTTTTTTGAACAAATCTATTGTATCTGCAATCACAGTCTACATGGGTAATGACATCCACATTTTACTGCCCTTACTGTAAAGAACCCTTTCCTTTGTTGCTGGTGAAATTTATTTTCCTTCAAACTTAAGGGATGGCCCCGAGTCCTTAGTACTGCCCATGGAATGAATAGTTCTTTTGAAAGCTCTTTGTATTGTCCCCGAATATATTTGTATATAGTTATCATATCCCCTCTTAGACGCCTCTTTTCTAATGTAAATAAATCTAATTTAGCTAGCCTCTCCTCATAAGTTAGATTGTCCATCCCCTTTATTAATTTGGTGTCTCTTCTCTGCACTCTCTCTAGTTCCATAATGTCTTTTCTTGGGATTGGTGCCCAAAATTGTACTCCATATTCAAGGTGTGGTCTTACTAGTGCTTTGTAAAGGGGCATAATGATGTTTACTTCCCTTCCATCCATTGCCCGTTTGATGCAAGATAAGATCTTGTTTGCCTTTGCAGCTACTGCATGACATTGGGCACTATTGCTAAGCCTGCAGTCTACAAGCACTCCTAAATCCTTCTCCATCAAGGATTCCCCCAATATATCTCCATTTAATTTGTAAGTCGCCTTTTTATTCTTGCATCCCAAATGCATAACCTTACATTTATCTGTATTAAACCTCATTTGCCATTTACCTGCCCACGTTTCCAGTCTCTCCAAGTCCTTCTGAAGAGAAATTACATCCTGCTCTGAATCTATTACCTTACACAATTTAGTATCATCAGCAAAGATGGAGACTTTGCTCTTGATCCCAACATCAAGGTCATTAACAAACAAGTTAAAAAGCAGGGGTCACAGTACCGATCCCTGAGGTACTCCACTCACGACTTTAGCCCAACCTGAAAAAGTTCCATTTATGACAATCCTCTGTTGTCTTTCCTTTAACCAATTTTCAATCCAGGTGCATATATTATTACTGAGTCCAATTTTCTTTATTTTGTACACCAACCTCTTGTGTGAAACCGTATCAAAAGCCTTTGCAAAATCTAAGTAGACCACATCAACTGCATTACCCTGGTCTAAATTCCTACTTACCTCCTCAAAGAAACAAATAAGGTTAGTTTGGCAAGATCTATTCTTCATAAATCCATGCTGACTATTACTAACAATTTTGTTTTCCATTAGGTATTCCTGAATATTATCCCGTATTAAACCTTCAAGTAGTTTCCCTACTATTGAAGTCAGGCTTACAGGTCTGTAATTTCCCGGTTCTGATCTAGCTCCCTTTTTACATATAGGCACCACATCTGCTTTACATCTGCATCTGCTTTACGCCAATCTTGTGGTACTGAGCCTGTGGAAATGGAGTCCTTGAATATTAAATATAATGGTTTGGCTATTACTGAGCTTAACTCCTTGAGAACTCTTAGATGTATGCCATCGGGGCCAGGTGCCTTATTTACTTTAATTTTTTCAAGTCGCTTATGAACTTCTTCTTCAGTTAACCAATTGTTCATTATCAATATGGAGGTTGTGGCTTCCTCCTGCGGCACTACTATTGAACTTGATTCTTCCCTGGTAAACACAGAGGCAAAGAATTTGTTTAATACCTCAGCTTTTCCTTATCTCAAATAATCTGCCTACCCATCTCACACTGAAAGGGTCCTATATTTTCTTTTTTCATTTTTTGTTATTAAGGTATTTATAGAACTTTTTAGTGTTGACCTTACTTTCTATTGCAATCTTTTTTCATTATCCATTTTTGCTAATTTGATTGCCCTTTTGCAATTTTTGTTACATTCCTTATAATTCTGATACAATGTCTCTGTCCCTTCTGACTTAAAGAATCTAAACGCCTTCCTCTTCTTGTCCATTTCCTCCCCTACCTGTTTATTTAGCCACATTGGTTTTGACTTATTTCTTTTATACTTATTACCCAAGGGTATACACTGATAAGTGTGCTTTTCTAACAATGTTTTAAAGACTGCCCATTTATCTTCTACATTTTCCCCTGCAAAAACATCATCCCATTGTATTACTACTAGATTAGACCTCAGTTTATTAAAATCTGCCTTTCTTTTTTTTGTTTCAAATTTTTTATTAGGCAGTTACAATATTTCACAACATTATAGGTACATTTAATATAACAGCCTAATCCAGGTTTTTACTTTTCAACTGGGGGGGTAAGGAGATAGTCTCAATGCCCCCCCTGACCCTTCGGGGGCTGTCGGGGTGACGTGAGTACGGAAACAGAAAAGGGGTTAGAAGGAGAGAGAAAGTGAGAGAGGGGGTGGGGGTGGGGAAAGGTGTGGGAGGGGGGGGGGGCATTGCTCCCCTTCTCTTTGGTTTCCCTATTTAGGGCCTTAGTTCTATTTGTTGTGTCCCTCTATTTCTATGGGGGGTTTCGGCGCAGGAGCGCCATTTGAGTTATCCAGGGGTCCCAAATGTTATTAAAAGAGGTGGTGGACCTTTTCAAAAAGGCGGATAATCTCTCCATATCCATCACTTCTTGTACTCTTTTTATCACTGTTTGCTTGGAGGGGGGAGACACCTTCTTCCAGGCGGCTGCCATCGCACATCTAGCCGCAGTGAGAATGAAGGAGACTAATTTGCCTGTTGGTCAGTCCAGTGTATCTAGGGGCCTAGCCAACAGATAGGTCAGCGGGCCAATGGGTATTTTGAGGTCCGTGACCTCTTCAATTAATTTTTGAATGGTTTCCCAGTATCTTTGAATTTCCGGACATGACCACCAGATGTGGGCCATGTCCCCCTTTTGACCGCAGCCTCTCCAGCATAGATCGGAAGCCATGGGGTAGATTTGATTTATTCTAACTGGGGTAAGATACCAGCGAAATAGTATTTTATATATATTTTCTTTGATTGTGGTACATATGGAAGTTCCTGAGGCATTTTCCCAAATACTTTCCCAATCCTCTGGGTCTATAACTGTATCCAATTCTGCTGCCCAATGCAGCATATAATCGTGCGTGGGGGGTCCGGGTGCCCTCTCCAGTTCTGCACAAATTTGCGTTATAAGACCTCTCTGGTGGCCTGTCTCTCTGCAGAGCCGTTCGAATCCAGGGAGAGGGGGAAATTCCAACGTTGGGGATAATGTTTGAATAAAGTGCTGAATTTGTAGGTATTTGAAAACGTTTAATCCTATCATTTCATATTTAGTTTGTAGTCTTTGATAACTCAGGAACTCCCCGAAGCTCAAGAGGTCGGCAACCACTTTGATATCTTTTGTTTTGAATTGATCGAATTGTCTGGGCTCACATCCAGGTGGGAATTTCAGATTTTCGTGAATTGGTGTAAGTTGGGATTGAGGTGTTGTGAGCTTAAATTTGTATTTGCATTTCGTCCAGGTCTCCCATGTGTGTCTCATAGGGCCTAATTTGAGTTTGCTATTCTGCATGTCTTCCCTGCTCAAGGACCAAAGGCAGGCCGGCAGTGAGGGCATCCCGGCATAGTGTGTTTCTATCTCTAGCCAGCAGTTTTGATTTGGGTTAGCGTTCCAGACCACTACCTGTCGCAGTTGTGCGGCTAGGTAGTATCTTGTGATGTCTGGGACTCCCATTCCTCCTCTCCTCCTTGCGGCCAAAAGAACCGTTCTGGGGACTCTGGGTTTCTTCCCTTGCCAAATGAATTGGAAGATTAGCTTTTGGATGTTTTTCAATTCCGAGCCGGGGATGTGGATCGGGAGAGTCTGAAAGTAATATTGCAATCTAGGGAGTATGTTCATTTTAACTGAGATCATTCTCCCGATCCAAGATATCTGGTATCCTCCCCATTTATTTAGATCTTGTTTGATTTTTTGGAACAGGGCCGGATAGTTATGTTGGTATAATGATTGGTAGGTCCTCGATATCTTGACTCCCAAATATTTGATACAGGAGGAGCTCCATCGATAGTTAAGATTTAGTTTGAGGAGTTTCACCTCCGGCTCTGGCAGGCTTAGGTTCAGGGCTTCCGATTTATCATTATTAATCTTATATCCTGAGATTTTTCCAAAATCTCGGAGTTCCTTTTGGAGGTTGGGTAGGGACATTTGGGGTTTGGAGAGGGTTAGGATGACATCATCTGCGAATAGGGATATTTTGTGCTGCCTGTGTCCAATTTCTATTCCTTGGATGTCTATATTGAGTCGTATTGCCGATGCCAGTGGCTCTATGGTAAGTGCAAAAAGGAGAGGAGATAGGGGGCATCCCTGTCGAGTTCCATTTGTAATCTCGAATCTCTGGTTATTGCCGCCCGGTAATTTTACCGTAGCTGACGGGTTTTGGTAGAGTTTACGGACCCCTTCTAGATAAGCGTCTTTGAAACCAAATTTGCGCATAGTATGGTCCAAAAATTGCCAGTTTATTCTATCGAACGCCTTCTCTGCATCTAATCTTAAAAGTAGTGCTTTGGTCCCTGTGAGGTGTACATGGTCAATAATGTTGATTATCTTCCGAGTGTTGTCTGAGGCTTGCCTGCCCGCGACAAATCCTACTTGATCAATATTAATTAATCTAGGTAAGATGGGGTTCAATCTGTTTGCAAGTGTTTTACTGTATAACTTGAGATCACTGTTGAGGAGGGAGATTGGACAATAGCTTCCACATTGCATCGGGTCTCTGCCTTCCTTGTGTATGATAGCTAGGTTGGCTAGAGACATTGAGGGAGGAATTTGATTCCCTTCCATAAAATGGTTGAATGTTTTTAAAAGATGCGTGGATAATGTAGGCAAGAATCTCTTGTAGTAGACATTTGTGAAACCGTCAGGGCCAGGAGACTTAGTTATTTTTAGTGATTTGACCGCCTTTTCCAGTTCCTCTTTTGCAATCTCAGCATTGAGGACCGTGTTTTCCTCCTCTGTTAGTACAGGGAGTTGACATTTGTCTAGGTATTGTGTTATGAGTTCTGTTGCTATAGGTTCAGGTCGGCCGTTTTTAAATCTTAGGTTATAGAGCTCCGTATAATATTTTGTAAATTCCGCTGCTATTTTGCTGTCACTGTATTGTATCTCCCCAGACCTACACTTGATCGCTGTTATTTGTGATCTTTTTTGTACCCCTCTCAATTTACTGGCCAAGAGTCTATCGGCCTTGTTACACTTATCATAGTATTGTTGATTGGTCCATTTGAGGGCCTTTTCAACATCCTCCAGCTGAGCTTGCCTAAGTTTTGTTCTGGCCATTAGCAATGTTTTGTATATCTTTTTTGAAGGGCTATCCTTATGGGCTTGTTCTATTGTTTTGATACTATCTGTGAGTTCTTTGATTATCGCTTGGCGGGCTTTTTTCCTGTGGGATGCGATGGAAATAAATTTCCCTCTGATAGTTGCCTTATGGGCTTCCCATAGGATTGCTGGAGAGGAGACTGTCCCTGCGTTGAAAAAGAAATAGTCCTTAAGTGAGGTTCTAATTTCCCTTTCTACTTCAGGGTGATTAAGAAGTGAATCGTTTAGTCTCCAAGAGTAACTCGTTGTTTTCTCAAAGGGTATTGATAGTGTCAGGGTGATCGGGGCGTGATCGGACCAAGTGATTGAGCCAATGTCTTATTCAATGGCTGCCGCCATCACATTTTTGGTGGTTAGAAAATAGTCTATTCGAGAGTAGGTCTGGTGAGGTGCTGAGTAAAAGGTGTAGTCTCTCTGACCCTGATGTTGGTTTCTCCAGACATCCACCAGTGAGAACTCGCTCATGATTCCCCTAAACCTTTTCCCCTTGATCTGGGAGTGGGCTGTGCGGGGAGGACCCATTGTGGTTGATCTGTCTTCGGTGGGGTTTAAGACCATGTTTAGGTCCCCTCCCACTATCATCGATGACAGATATCCCGGGTCAACGCCCTCGAGAACAGATTGTAGGAATTCTGTTTGGTTCTCGTTTGGGGCGTATACATTGATCAGGGCAATTGCTGAGCCCACTAGGGAGCCATAAACCACCAAAAATCTACCCTCCGGATCCACTGTTGTTTTGACATGATTAAATGGGGTGCCTTGTCTGATTAGGATAGCCACACCCCTCTTTTTACTACTAAATGATGCAAAAAAGCATGCTTGGAACATTTTTTGAATACATTTGTGTGTGTGATGTGAAGTGGGTCTCCTGTAGTAATATGATGTCTCCCCCCGATTTTTTCATATCCTGGAGGGCTAACCTCCGCTTTCTATTGTTTTGTAGTCCTTTAACGTTTAGCGAACGAATCTTAATTGGGGCTACTGACATCATTACGGGGGGGTTTTTTTTGTGGTTCGGGGTCTCGGGATCTCTCCTTTCCCATTAGGAGAGATCTTGCCTTTAGTTTTTGGGGGGTCGCCATGTCTTGGTTTATTTGTTTTTTTTGGGAGGGGGATGTGAGCCCCTTTTGGGGGAAAATATGGCCTGCTAAGAAGGGGGGAGAGGTGGAGGGATTGGGGAGGGGAGGGGGATAAAGATCTGCTGGGACAGGGTCAACAGATAGAGAAGAGATAGGATTAGGGCCTTCCTGGGTCCTAACATGGTGTTGCCAGGTCTAGGGTAGACCGGCATTTGGGCAAACTTGCCCTGCGGGGGTGAGACCAGTGCCAATGGCCGGTGCGCAACAGGAGGGGCCCAGACCCTCTGTCGACGATGTATTGCGCCTTTCCCCTCCCTGCCCCTCCGTCCCAGCGTCCACACCTGTCCGAGGCTGCTGGGGTGGTGGCAGGGGGAGGGAAGGTGGGAGGATGGGAGGAAAGAGGAGGGGAGGGGAATAGGGGGAGAGGGGGGTGGGGGGGTAGGGTGAGGGGAGAGGGGAGGGGGATAGGAGGGAGGGGTGGGGGGGGAGGCGGGAGGGGCGGGGGGGAGGTGGTGGGGGGGTAATTGGGAGAGGGTTTAGTGGTCTTAATTTTGTTTTTAAGAGTTATATGGGATAAGCAGTCTGCTGCAGCTTTTATAACAGACACATCAGGTGAAATACAACAGTATCATCAACATTGTTCGTTATGTGAGCTCCTTAACGGGCATGGTTTCCTACGGAGCGTGAGGGGGGGGGGAGGAGGTATAGGGGGAATGTGAGTACACCAAGGGGGTCAACTTTGTTCACATTTGTTTTGTATTACAGCAGTTCTGGGGTCTGGGGCCCCCTGGGGCTGGACCGACCGTTGGGGGACAGGCAGATAGTAAGCTCAGCCCGGGACCCCACAGTGTTGATAATGGGGTGTTACAGGGTACTTTGCCGTTTTGCAGTCCCACAGTCTCGCGCCGAGCGCTTTCCTCTTTTAATGTCTGGGGACTAGTCTTACGGGGTGCTGTACTCACGGTTAAGATGAGGAGACTGTCCGCGGTCTCCACCTTTCGGTCACGTACCTCAAGAGGTGCTTACTCTGCGGCTTTTGCTCTTAATCCTCCCAGGGAGTTTTCCCCCCGCGGATGGTGGAGGAAAGAGACAGGGAGGGGGAGGATAGATAACACGGGGGGGCGGGCAGGCAACAGCTCTCTCCTAGCCGCTCTCCTCTCTCGCATAACAGCAGGGTTACTTCCTCCTCCTTCCGATCCCCCCTACGGGCTGGCTTCAGGTAGCTGTTTCTGGGCCCCGGGGAAATCTTGGGTGTGGTGGCGGCCATCTTCATTCCGCGTTCCTTTGGGTGCTGATCTGGGAACGGTGGGGGCCTTTTGCAGTCGTCTGTGGGGCTTGCCTCTGGGGTTCTTGCTTCCGTGGGTTCACTGTAGTCCTGGTTTGCATCTGTTTCAGCTGGATTTTTCTGGACTCATGGGGCACCCGCCATCAACATAGCAGGGTAGAGCTTTGCTGGGGAGAAACTGTCAACTGGGATCGAGGTAACACAGGTAAGTTTTGGCATCTTTATCTTCGTGCTTGTTATTGCTTTTGTCCAGCGAGCCGTTGTGATGCCCTGACCGTTGGCTCTTCAACGTCCCGGTTGTGGGCCCCGGATGTGTCCGAATCCCATGCTGGAGTGGGGTCAAGGCCTATAGCTTTGGCCAGGCGGGTCATCTCTGTGGGGTGCCTTATTGTGTGGAATTTTCCGTTTCGGTTTACCATTAATTTGAAAGGGAAGCCCCATTTATATTTTATTCCTTGTTCCCTCATCAGATTGGTTAATGGCTGTAATTCCCGCCGTTTGTCGACAGTGAGCTTTGATAGGTCGTTGTAGACCTGGAGATGGTCATCTCGGAATGTGATGGGCTACTTCGCCCTGCTGGCCCTCATTATTTTTTCTTTGACTGTATATCGGTGGAGGCACGCTATGACGTCCATCGTTTTGTTCGGGTCATCTGAGCGCGGTCCCAGGGTGCGGTGGGCCCTGTCCATCTCCAGGTCTTTCACATCGAGGTCATCGCACAGTGATGCAAAGAGATCAGTGAGGTATGTCTGCAGCTGGCCGAGGAGAACAGATTCAGGGATGCCTCTTAACCTGACATTCTGTCTTCTATCACGATTTTCGTGATCTTCTAGTGTGTCCTTCAGGTTACTAACCTCCAGTCCCAACCTGAATATCTCATCCTCTGCGACCGTTTGTGCCTGGTGTGTTTCCCCATCTTGATTTCCAGGGCGTGTCCTGGCGTAGTTCCGCTACTACTGCTCGCAGGTCACTCTGGATGGAGACGTGCAGGTCATCCAGCATACCCGATTAGCAGTGCGGTTCCTATCCTACTAATTGGCCTCATCCCATGGGTTAAAGATACCTTTATATGCCTGCGTACTTCTCACGTTTGTGAGTATTCTGAGCACCTAACCACAGCCATTTATCACACAAAGTTCACACAATACTGCACCATAAGTTTGTTGTCTTTCTTTATTTTCCACATGATTTGCGCTTCTTGATGATTTTCACCCTTCACTTGCCTACGAGGATTGAAAGAGCAGTCCTGCATCAAGTCACAGCAGCATTGAATACACGTGGTTGTATAAGTATCACTGTTTATTTTCTTATCTATTTTAACACTGTGGGTTTATTTGATGTTGATTTAAACCATATACACTGAGCGCCACATTTTGATAAGTTTATACACAACATCCAGCATACCCTTCATCATGTCCTGCATGTATGCTCGGGTGAGGGTCGTCTCTGGGTTATAAGTGTCCTCTCCCCGGTCGTGCTCCGGGGCCTGCGGCCTTGCACCTCGTGCGCTCGTGGAGCCGACGCCATCTTGGGATTTGCCGGCCGCCTCAGCATTTTTTTGTGAGGGGGAAAATAATTTTGTCACCCCTTGTGCAGGTTGTGATTTTTGTTTAGCTGCCATGCCTGCTTGTTCGGGCAGCTGTAGTCAATATTTTGGGGTCTGGGGGTTGGGGGGAAAGGCGCTTTTAGTCTTGTTTAGTTAGTAGAGAGGGAGGAATGATCACTACCTCCTAGTTACCGACACAAGCTTGATAGATTAAAAATTAACTTTATTACAAAAAGCTGGACATCATGATAAAAATTGCTCTGACGCGTTTCATCCCTTACAAGGGACTTTATCAAAGAGTACTTGTTTCAGACAACAGACACATATATATAGGAACAAAACAGAATCTGATTGGACCACTCTAAATCAGACTCAGCAGATAGCAATCATCATAATAAGTGGTAACTCAGATACGATGGCATATTAACCTCAACTAGTCTGGTCAGAAACATACAGGCACAATTATACAATTGAAAATGTATATACAAAAAACAAACAAAAAATATTAATTAAAAAAAAGAACATGATGGCAAGCATAATTATAAAAATGAATGAAGAAAATCATGGAGAAATATAAAGTGATATATGTACTGATCATAGCTGTTATTATGAACTGATTAAATAAAACATATATAATATATAAAAAAATCATATACATATATACCATAAATATAGGATATAGACTTGTAATGATAAGCCAAATGATCAAAAAATATATTCAGGTATAATGTTTTAACTATCCTTATTCTAGAAGAAAATGTTTCAACTCCCAGTCTGAATTCATTCCAAATGGATGAAGAGTACTAAGCGTATAGATCCAGTACATTTCTTTTTTATTTAACCTATTCTCCCTATTGCCACCCCTGGGGGTATGTGTTCAATAGCTGAAAAGGAAAAATTGCCAATACTCCCCATCGGGCACTGGGAGAAATGTCTGGATACCGGATGGACCAAATCCCTCTTTTTAATTAGACGAGTGTGTTCAGCTATACGAAGCCTCAGCCTAGTACCAAAGGAGTGATTGACAACGCTTTATATTTCCTACATTGTCGTGAGTAGGAGTACAATTTTTCTATATCTGGATTGGATCTTTCAGTTTGTTTTCCTCATTTTTAGGCAATTGTTTTGTCTGTTATTGTGTTTATTAAATAGCACTGTTTTATTTCATTTAGCAATTCCTACATAGTTACATAGTAGATGAGGTTGAAAAAAGACATAGGTCCATCAAGTTCAACCTATGCTAAATTTAGACAACAGATACTTTATCCTATATCTATACTTACTTATTGATCCAGAGGAAGGCAAACAAAAAACCCCATTAAGGGGAAAAATTAATTCCTTCCTGACTCCAAAAATTGGCAATCGGATTAATCCCTGGATCAACATCCTTCCCATGTATAATTATATGGTATATCCCTCTATACCTTTCCCATCTAAAAAGATGTCCTTCCTTTTTTTTGAACAAATCTATTGTATCTGCAATCACAGTCTACATGGGTAATGACATCCACATTTTACTGCCCTTACTGTAAAGAACCCTTTCCTTTGTTGCTGGTGAAATTTATTTTCCTTCAAACTTAAGGGATGGCCCCGAGTCCTTAGTACTGCCCATGGAATGAATAGTTCTTTTGAAAGCTCTTTGTATTGTCCCCGAATATATTTGTATATAGTTATCATATCCCCTCTTAGACGCCTCTTTTCTAATGTAAATAAATCTAATTTAGCTAGCCTCTCCTCATAAGTTAGATTGTCCATCCCCTTTATTAATTTGGTGTCTCTTCTCTGCACTCTCTCTAGTTCCATAATGTCTTTTCTTGGGATTGGTGCCCAAAATTGTACTCCATATTCAAGGTGTGGTCTTACTAGTGCTTTGTAAAGGGGCATAATGATGTTTACTTCCCTTCCATCCATTGCCCGTTTGATGCAAGATAAGATCTTGTTTGCCTTTGCAGCTACTGCATGACATTGGGCACTATTGCTAAGCCTGCAGTCTACAAGCACTCCTAAATCCTTCTCCATCAAGGATTCCCCCAATATATCTCCATTTAATTTGTAAGTCGCCTTTTTATTCTTGCATCCCAAATGCATAACCTTACATTTATCTGTATTAAACCTCATTTGCCATTTACCTGCCCACGTTTCCAGTCTCTCCAAGTCCTTCTGAAGAGAAATTACATCCTGCTCTGAATCTATTACCTTACACAATTTAGTATCATCAGCAAAGATGGAGACTTTGCTCTTGATCCCAACATCAAGGTCATTAACAAACAAGTTAAAAAGCAGGGGTCACAGTACCGATCCCTGAGGTACTCCACTCACGACTTTAGCCCAACCTGAAAAAGTTCCATTTATGACAATCCTCTGTTGTCTTTCCTTTAACCAATTTTCAATCCAGGTGCATATATTATTACTGAGTCCAATTTTCTTTATTTTGTACACCAACCTCTTGTGTGAACCGTATCAAAAGCCTTTGCAAAATCTAAGTAGACCACATCAACTGCATTACCCTGGTCTAAATTCCTACTTACCTCCTCAAAGAAACAAATAAGGTTAGTTTGGCAAGATCTATTCTTCATAAATCCATGCTGACTATTACTAACAATTTTGTTTTCCATTAGGTATTCCTGAATATTATCCCGTATTAAACCTTCAAGTAGTTTCCCTACTATTGAAGTCAGGCTTACAGGTCTGTAATTTCCCGGTTCTGATCTAGCTCCCTTTTTACATATAGGCACCACATCTGCTTTACATCTGCATCTGCTTTACGCCAATCTTGTGGTACTGAGCCTGTGGAAATAGAGTCCTTGAATATTAAATATAATGGTTTGGCTATTACTGAGCTTAACTCCTTGAGAACTCTTAGATGTATGCCATCGGGGCCAGGTGCCTTATTTACTTTAATTTTTTCAAGTCGCTTATGAACTTCTTCTTCAGTTAACCAATTGTTCATTATCAATATGGAGGTTGTGGCTTCCTCCTGCGGCACTACTATTGAACTTGATTCTTCCCTGGTAAACACAGAGGCAAAGAATTTGTTTAATACCTCAGCTTTTCCTTATCTCAAATAATCTGCCTACCCATCTCACACTGAAAGGGTCCTATATTTTCTTTTTTCATTTTTTGTTATTAAGGTATTTATAGAACTTTTTAGTGTTGACCTTACTTTCTATTGCAATCTTTTTTCATTATCCATTTTTGCTAATTTGATTGCCCTTTTGCAATTTTTGTTACATTCCTTATAATTCTGATACAATGTCTCTGTCCCTTCTGACTTAAAGAATCTAAACGCCTTCCTCTTCTTGTCCATTTCCTCCCCTACCTGTTTATTTAGCCACATTGGTTTTGACTTATTTCTTTTATACTTATTACCCAAGGGTATACACTGATAAGTGTGCTTTTCTAACAATGTTTTAAAGACTGCCCATTTATCTTCTACATTTTCCCCTGCAAAAACATCATCCCATTGTATTACTACTAGATTAGACCTCAGTTTATTAAAATCTGCCTTTCTTTTTCTTGTTTCAAATTTTTTATTAGGCAGTTACAATATTTCACAACATTATAGGTACATTTAATATAACAGCCTAATCCAGGTTTTTACTTTTCAACTGGGGGGGTAAGGAGATAGTCTCAATGCCCCCCCTGACCCTTCGGGGGCTGTCGGGGTGACGTGAGTACGGAAACAGAAAAGGGGTTAGAAGGAGAGAGAAAGTGAGAGAGGGGGTGGGGGTGGGGAAAGGTGTGGGAGGGGGGGGGGCATTGCTCCCCTTCTCTTTGGTTTCCCTATTTAGGGCCTTAGTTCTATTTGTTGTGTCCCTCTATTTCTATGGGGGGTTTCGGCGCAGGAGCGCCATTTGAGTTATCCAGGGGTCCCAAATGTTATTAAAAGAGGTGGTGGACCTTTTCAAAAAGGCGGATAATCTCTCCATATCCATCACTTCTTGTACTCTTTTTATCACTGTTTGCTTGGAGGGGGGAGACACCTTCTTCCAGGCGGCTGCCATCGCACATCTAGCCGCAGTGAGAATGAAGGAGACTAATTTGCCTGTTGGTCAGTCCAGTGTATCTAGGGGCCTAGCCAACAGATAGGTCAGCGGGCCAATGGGTATTTTGAGGTCCGTGACCTCTTCAATTAATTTTTGAATGGTTTCCCAGTATCTTTGAATTTCCGGACATGACCACCAGATGTGGGCCATGTCCCCCTTTTGACCGCAGCCTCTCCAGCATAGATCGGAAGCCATGGGGTAGATTTGATTTATTCTAACTGGGGTAAGATACCAGCGAAATAGTATTTTATATATTTTTTCTTTGATTGTGGTACATATAGAAGTTCCTGAGGCATTTTCCCAAATACTTTCCCAATCCTCTGGGTCTATAACTGTATCCAATTCTGCTGCCCAATGCAGCATATAATCGTGCGTGGGGGGTCTGGGTGCCCTCTCCAGTTCTGCACAAATTTGCGTTATAAGACCTCTCTGGTGGCCTGTCTCTCTGCAGAGCCGTTCGAATCCAGTGAGAGGGGGAAATTCCAACGTTGGGGATAATGTTTGAATAAAGTGCTGAATTTGTAGGTATTTGAAAACGTTTAATCCTATCATTTCATATTTAGTTTGTAGTCTTTGATAACTCAGGAACTCCCCGAAGCTCAAGAGGTCGGCAACCACTTTGATATCTTTTGTTTTGAATTGATCGAATTGTCTGGGCTCACATCCAGGTGGGAATTTCAGATTTTCGTGAATTGGTGTAAGTTGGGATTGAGGTGTTGTGAGCTTAAATTTGTATTTGCATTTCGTCCAGGTCTCCCATGTGTGTCTCATAGGGCCTAATTTGAGTTTGCTATTCTGCATGTCTTCCCTGCTCAAGGACCAAAGGCAGGCCGGCAGTGAGGGCATCCCGGCATAGTGTGTTTCTATCTCTAGCCAGCAGTTTTGATTTGGGTTAGCGTTCCAGACCACTACCTGTCGCAGTTGTGCGGCTAGGTAGTATCTTGTGATGTCTGGGACTCCCATTCCTCCTCTCCTCCTTGCGGCCAAAAGAACCGTTCTGGGGACTCTGGGTTTCTTCCCTTGCCAAATGAATTGGAAGATTAGCTTTTGGATGTTTTTCAATTCCGAGCCGGGGATGTGGATCGGGAGAGTCTGAAAGTAATATTGCAATCTAGGGAGTATGTTCATTTTAACTGAGATCATTCTCCCGATCCAAGATATCTGGTATCCTCCCCATTTATTTAGATCTTGTTTGATTTTTTGGAACAGGGCCGGATAGTTATGTTGGTATAATGATTGGTAGGTCCTCGATATCTTGACTCCCAAATATTTGATACAGGAGGAGCTCCATCGATAGTTAAGATTTAGTTTGAGGAGTTTCACCTCCGGCTCTGGCAGGCTTAGGTTCAGGGCTTCCGATTTATCATTATTAATCTTATATCCTGAGATTTTTCCAAAATCTCGGAGTTCCTTTTGGAGGTTGGGTAGGGACATTTGGGGTTTGGAGAGGGTTAGGATGACATCATCTGCGAATAGGGATATTTTGTGCTGCCTGTGTCCAATTTCTATTCCTTGGATGTCTATATTGAGTTGTATTGCCGATGCCAGTGGCTCTATGGTAAGTGCAAAAAGGAGAGGAGATAGGGGGCATCCCTGTCGAGTTCCATTTGTAATCTCGAATCTCTGGTTATTGCCGCCCGGTAATTTTACCGTAGCTGACGGGTTTTGGTAGAGTTTACGGACCCCTTCTAGATAAGCGTCTTTGAAACCAAATTTGCGCATAGTATGGTCCAAAAATTGCCAGTTTATTCTATCGAACGCCTTCTCTGCATCTAATCTTAAAAGTAGTGCTTTGGTCCCTGTGAGGTGTACATGGTCAATAATGTTGATTATCTTCCGAGTGTTGTCTGAGGCTTGCCTGCCCGCGACAAATCCTACTTGATCAATATTAATTAATCTAGGTAAGATGGGGTTCAATCTGTTTGCAAGTGTTTTACTGTATAACTTGAGATCACTGTTGAGGAGGGAGATTGGACAATAGCTTCCACATTGCATCGGGTCTCTGCCTTCCTTGTGTATGATAGCTAGGTTGGCTAGAGACATTGAGGGAGGAATTTGATTCCCTTCCATAAAATGGTTGAATGTTTTTAAAAGATGCGTGGATAATGTAGGCAAGAATCTCTTGTAGTAGACATTTGTGAAACCGTCAGGGCCAGGAGACTTAGTTATTTTTAGTGATTTGACCGCCTTTTCCAGTTCCTCTTTTGTAATCTCAGCATTGAGGACCGTGTTTTCCTCCTCTGTTAGTACAGGGAGTTGACATTTGTCTAGGTATTGTGTTATGAGTTCTGTTGCTATAGGTTCAGGTCGGCCGTTTTTAAATCTTAGGTTATAGAGCTCCGTATAATATTTTGTAAATTCCGCTGCTATTTTGCTGTCACTGTATTGTATCTCCCCAGACCTACTCTTGATCGCTGTTATTTGTGATCTTTTTTGTACCCCTCTCAATTTACTGGCCAAGAGTCTATCGGCCTTGTTACACTTATCATAGTATTGTTGATTGGTCCATTTGAGGGCCTTTTCAACATCCTCCAGCTGAGCTTGCCTAAGTTTTGTTCTGGCCATTAGCAATGTTTTGTATATCTTTTTTGAAGGGCTATCCTTATGGGCTTGTTCTATTGTTTTGATACTATCTGTGAGTTCTTTGATTATCGCTTGGCGGGCTTTTTTCCTGTGGGATGCGATGGAAATAAATTTCCCTCTGATAGTTGCCTTATGGGCTTCCCATAGGATTGCTGGAGAGGAGACTGTCCCTGCGTTGAAAAAGAAATAGTCCTTAAGTAAGGTTCTAATTTCCCTTTCTACTTCAGGGTGATTAAGAAGTGAATCGTTTAGTCTCCAAGAGTAACTCGTTGTTTTCTCAAAGGGTATTGATAGTGTCAGGGTGATCGGGGCGTGATCGGACCAAGTGATTGAGCCAATGTCTTATTCAATGGCTGCCGCCATCACATTTTTGGTGGTTAGAAAATAGTCTATTCGAGAGTAGGTCTGGTGAGGTGCTGAGTGAAAGGTGTAGTCTCTCTGACCCTGATGTTGGTTTCTCCAGACATCCACCAGTGAGAACTCGCTCATGATTCCCCTAAACCTTTTCCCCTTGATCTGGGAGTGGGCTGTGCGGGGAGGACCCATTGTGGTTGATCTGTCTTCGGTGGGGTTTAAGACCATGTTTAGGTCCCCTCCCACTATCATCGATGACAGATATCCCGGGTCAACGCCCTCGAGAACAGATTGTAGGAATTCTGTTTGGTTCTCGTTTGGGGCGTATACATTGATCAGGGCAATTGCCGAGCCCACTAGGGAGCCATAAACCACCAAAAATCTACCCTCCGGATCCACTGTTGTTTTGACATGATTAAATGGGGTGCCTTGTCTGATTAGGATAGCCACACCCCTCTTTTTACTACTAAATGATGCAAAAAAGCATGCTTGGAACATTTTTTGAATAAATTTGTGTGTGTGATGTGAAGTGGGTCTCCTGTAGTAATATGATGTCTCCCCCCGATTTTTTCATATCCTGGAGGGCTAACCTCCGCTTTCTATTGTTTTGTAGTCCTTTAACGTTTAGCGAACGAATCTTAATTGGGGCTACTGACATCATTACGGGGGGTTTTTTTTTGTGGTTCGGGGTCTCGGGATCTCTCCTTTCCCATTAGGAGAGATCTTGCCTTTAGTTTTTGGGGGGTCGCCATGTCTTGGTTTATTTGTTTTTTTTGGGAGGGGGATGTGAGCCCCTTTTGGGGGAAAATATGGCCTGCTAAGAAGGGGGGAGAGGTGGAGGGATTGGGGAGGGGAGGGGGATAAAGATCTGCTGGGACAGGGTCAACAGATAGAGAAGAGATAGGATTAGGGCCTTCCTGGGTCCTAACATGGTGTTGCCAGGTCTAGGGTAGACCGGCATTTGGGCAAACTTGCCCTGCGGGGGTGAGACCAGTGCCAATGGCCGGTGCGCAACAGGAGGGGCCCAGACCCTCTGTCGACGATGTATTGCGCCTTTCCCCTCCCTGCCCCTCCGTCCCAGCGTCCACACCTGTCCGAGGCTGCTGGGGTGGTGGCAGGGGGAGGGAAGGTGGGAGGATGGGAGGAAAGAGGAGGGGAGGGGAATAGGGGGAGAGGGGGGTGGGGGGGTAGGGTGAGGGGAGAGGGGAGGGGGATAGGAGGGAGGGGTGGGGGGGGAGGCGGGAGGGGCGGGGGGAGGTGGTGGGGGGGTAATTGGGAGAGGGTTTAGTGGTCTTAATTTTGTTTTTAAGAGTTATATGGGATAAGCAGTCTGCTGCAGCTTTTATAACAGACACATCAGGTGAAATACAACAGTATCATCAACATTGTTCGTTATGTGAGCTCCTTAACGGGCATGGTTTCCTACGGAGCGTGAGGGGGGGGGGAGGAGGTATAGGGGGAATGTGAGTACACCAAGGGGGTCAACTTTGTTCACATTTGTTTTGTATTACAGCAGTTCTGGGGTCTGGGGCCCCCTGGGGCTGGACCGACCGTTGGGGGACAGGCAGATAGTAAGCTCAGCCCGGGACCCCACAGTGTTGATAATGGGGTGTTACAGGGTACTTTGCCGTTTTGCAGTCCCACAGTCTCGCGCCGAGCGCTTTCCTCTTTTAATGTCTGGGGACTAGTCTTACGGGGCGCTGTACTCACGGTTAAGATGAGGAGACTG
Source organism: Ascaphus truei (assembly GCF_040206685.1). NCBI lineage: Eukaryota > Metazoa > Chordata > Amphibia > Anura > Ascaphidae > Ascaphus > Ascaphus truei. Next base: position 256,550,788 of record NC_134483.1, read on the forward strand.
TCCGCGGTCTCCACCTTTCGGTCACGTACCTCAAGAGGTGCTTACTCTGCGGCTTTTGCTCTTAATCCTCCCAGGGAGTTTTCCCCCCGCGGATGGTGGAGGAAAGAGACAGGGAGGGGGAGGATAGATAACACGGCGGGGCGGGCAGGCAACAGCTCTCTCCTAGCCGCTCTCCTCTCTCGCATAACAGCAGGGTTACTTCCTCCTCCTTCCGATCCCCCCTACGGGCTGGCTTCAGGTAGCTGTTTCTGGGCCCCGGGGAAATCTTGGGTGTGGTGGCGGCCATCTTCATTCCGCGTTCCTTTGGGTGCTGATCTGGGAACGGTGGGGGCCTTTTGCAGTCGTCTGTGGGGCTTGCCTCTGGGGTTCTTGCTTCCGTGGGTTCACTGTAGTCCTGGTTTGCATCTGTTTCAGCTGGATTTTTCTGGACTCATGGGGCACCCGCCATCAACATAGCAGGGTAGAGCTTTGCTGGGGAGAAACTGTCAACTGGGATCGAGGTAACACAGGTAAGTTTTGGCATCTTTATCTTCGTGCTTGTTATTGCTTTTGTCCAGCGAGCCGTTGTGATGCCCTGACCGTTGGCTCTTCAACGTCCCGGTTGTGGGCCCCGGATGTGTCCGAATCCCATGCTGGAGTGGGGTCAAGGCCTATAGCTTTGGCCAGGCGGGTCATCTCTGTGGGGTGCCTTATTGTGTGGAATTTTCCGTTTCGGTTTACCATTAATTTGAAAGGGAAGCCCCATTTATATTTTATTCCTTGTTCCCTCATCAGATTGGTTAATGGCTGTAATTCCCGCCGTTTGTCGACAGTGAGCTTTGATAGGTCGTTGTAGACCTGGAGATGGTCATCTCGGAATGTGATGGGCTACTTCGCCCTGCTGGCCCTCATTATTTTTTCTTTGACTGTATATCGGTGGAGGCACGCTATGACGTCCATCGTTTTGTTCGGGTCATCTGAGCGCGGTCCCAGGGTGCGGTGGGCCCTGTCCATCTCCAGGTCTTTCACATCGAGGTCATCGCACAGTGATGCAAAGAGATCAGTGAGGTATGTCTGCAGCTGGCCGAGGAGAACAGATTCAGGGATGCCTCTTAACCTGACATTCTGTCTTCTATCACGATTTTCGTGATCTTCTAGTGTGTCCTTCAGGTTACTAACCTCCAGTCCCAACCTGAATATCTCATCCTCTGCGACCGTTTGTGCCTGGTGTGTTTCCCCATCTTGATTTCCAGGGCGTGTCCTGGCGTAGTTCCGCTACTACTGCTCGCAGGTCACTCTGGATGGAGACGTGCAGGTCATCCAGCATACCCGATTAGCAGTGCGGTTCCTATCCTACTAATTGGCCTCATCCCATGGGTTAAAGATACCTTTATATGCCTGCGTACTTCTCACGTTTGTGAGTATTCTGAGCACCTAACCACAGCCATTTATCACACAAAGTTCACACAATACTGCACCATAAGTTTGTTGTCTTTCTTTATTTTCCACATGATTTGCGCTTCTTGATGATTTTCACCCTTCACTTGCCTACGAGGATTGAAAGAGCAGTCCTGCATCAAGTCACAGCAGCATTGAATACACGTGGTTGTATAAGTATCACTGTTTATTTTCTTATCTATTTTAACACTGTGGGTTTATTTGATGTTGATTTAAACCATATACACTGAGCGCCACATTTTGATAAGTTTATACACAACATCCAGCATACCCTTCATCATGTCCTGCATGTATGCTCGGGTGAGGGTCGTCTCTGGGTTATAAGTGTCCTCTCCCCGGTCGTGCTCCGGGGCCTGCGGCCTTGCACCTCGTGCGCTCGTGGAGCCGACGCCATCTTGGGATTTGCCGGCCGCCTCAGCATTTTTTTGTGAGGGGGAAAATAATTTTGTCACCCCTTGTGCAGGTTGTGATTTTTGTTTAGCTGCCATGCCTGCTTGTTCGGGCAGCTGTAGTCAATATTTTGGGGTCTGGGGGTTGGGGGGAAAGGCGCTTTTAGTCTTGTTTAGTTAGTAGAGAGGGAGGAATGATCACTACCTCCTAGTTACCGACACAAGCTTGATAGATTAAAAATTAACTTTATTACAAAAAGCTGGACATCATGATAAAAATAGCTCTGACGCGTTTCATCCCTTACAAGGGACTTTATCAAAGAGTACTTGTTTCAGACAACAGACACATATATATAGGAACAAAACAGAATCTGATTGGACCACTCTAAATCAGACTCAGCAGATAGCAATCATCATAATAAGTGGTAACTCAGATACGATGGCATATTAACCTCAACTAGTCTGGTCAGAAACATACAGGCACAATTATACAATTGAAAATGTATATACAAAAAACAAACAAAAAATATTAATTAAAAACAAAGAACATGATGGCAAGCATAATTATAAAAATGAATGAAGAAAATCATGGAGAAATATAAAGTGATATATGTACTGATCATAGCTGTTATTATGAACTGATTAAATAAAACATATATAATATATAAAAAAATCATATACATATATACCATAAATATAGGATATAGACTTGTAATGATAAGCCAAATGATCAAAAAATATATTCAGGTATAATGTTTTAACTATCCTTATTCTAGAAGAAAATGTTTCAACTCCCAGTCTGAATTCATTCCAAATGGATGAAGAGTACTGAGCGTATAGATCCAGTACATTTCTTTTTTATTTAACCTATTCTCCCTATTGCCACCCCTGGGGGTATGTGTTCAATAGCTGAAAAGGAAAAATTGCCAATACTCCCCATCGGGCACTGGGAGAAATGTCTGGATACCGGATGGACCAAATCCCTCTTTTTAATTAGACGAGTGTGTTCAGCTATACGAAGCCTCAGCCTAGTACCAAAGGAGTGATTGACAACGCTTTATATTTCCTACATTGTCGTGAGTAGGAGTACAATTTTTCTATATCTGGATTGGATCTTTCAGTTTGTTTTCCTCATTTTTAGGCAATTGTTTTGTCTGTTATTGTGTTTATTAAATAGCACTGTTTTATTTCATTTAGCAATTCCTACATAGTTACATAGTAGATGAGGTTGAAAAAAGACATAGGTCCATCAAGTTCAACCTATGCTAAATTTAGACAACAGATACTTTATCCTATATCTATACTTACTTATTGATCCAGAGGAAGGCAAACAAAAAACCCCATTAAGGGGAAAAATTAATTCCTTCCTGACTCCAAAAATTGGCAATCGGATTAATCCCTGGATCAACATCCTTCCCATGTATAATTATATGGTATATCCCTCTATACCTTTCCCATCTAAAAAGATGTCCTTCCTTTTTTTTGAACAAATCTATTGTATCTGCAATCACAGTCTACATGGGTAATGACATCCACATTTTACTGCCCTTACTGTAAAGAACCCTTTCCTTTGTTGCTGGTGAAATTTATTTTCCTTCAAACTTAAGGGATGGCCCCGAGTCCTTAGTACTGCCCATGGAATGAATAGTTCTTTTGAAAGCTCTTTGTATTGTCCCCGAATATATTTGTATATAGTTATCATATCCCCTCTTAGACGCCTCTTTTCTAATGTAAATAAATCTAATTTAGCTAGCCTCTCCTCATAAGTTAGATTGTCCATCCCCTTTATTAATTTGGTGTCTCTTCTCTGCACTCTCTCTAGTTCCATAATGTCTTTTCTTGGGATTGGTGCCCAAAATTGTACTCCATATTCAAGGTGTGGTCTTACTAGTGCTTTGTAAAGGGGCATAATGATGTTTACTTCCCTTCCATCCATTGCCCGTTTGATGCAAGATAAGATCTTGTTTGCCTTTGCAGCTACTGCATGACATTGGGCACTATTGCTAAGCCTGCAGTCTACAAGCACTCCTAAATCCTTCTCCATCAAGGATTCCCCCAATATATCTCCATTTAATTTGTAAGTCGCCTTTTTATTCTTGCATCCCAAATGCATAACCTTACATTTATCTGTATTAAACCTCATTTGCCATTTACCTGCCCACGTTTCCAGTCTCTCCAAGTCCTTCTGAAGAGAAATTACATCCTGCTCTGAATCTATTACCTTACACAATTTAGTATCATCAGCAAAGATGGAGACTTTGCTCTTGATCCCAACATCAAGGTCATTAACAAACAAGTTAAAAAGCAGGGGTCACAGTACCGATCCCTGAGGTACTCCACTCACGACTTTAGCCCAACCTGAAAAAGTTCCATTTATGACAATCCTCTGTTGTCTTTCCTTTAACCAATTTTCAATCCAGGTGCATATATTATTACTGAGTCCAATTTTCTTTATTTTGTACACCAACCTCTTGTGTGAAACCGTATCAAAAGCCTTTGCAAAATCTAAGTAGACCACATCAACTGCATTACCCTGGTCTAAATTCCTACTTACCTCCTCAAAGAAACAAATAAGGTTAGTTTGGCAAGATCTATTCTTCATAAATCCATGCTGACTATTACTAACAATTTTGTTTTCCATTAGGTATTCCTGAATATTATCCCGTATTAAACCTTCAAGTAGTTTCCCTACTATTGAAGTCAGGCTTACAGGTCTGTAATTTCCCGGTTCTGATCTAGCTCCCTTTTTACATATAGGCACCACATCTGCTTTACATCTGCATCTGCTTTACGCCAATCTTGTGGTACTGAGCCTGTGGAAATGGAGTCCTTGAATATTAAATATAATGGTTTGGCTATTACTGAGCTTAACTCCTTGAGAACTCTTAGATGTATGCCATCGGGGCCAGGTGCCTTATTTACTTTAATTTTTTCAAGTCGCTTATGAACTTCTTCTTCAGTTAACCAATTGTTCATTATCAATATGGAGGTTGTGGCTTCCTCCTGCGGCACTACTATTGAACTTGATTCTTCCCTGGTAAACACAGAGGCAAAGAATTTGTTTAATACCTCAGCTTTTCCTTATCTCAAATAATCTGCCTACCCATCTCACACTGAAAGGGTCCTATATTTTCTTTTTTCATTTTTTGTTATTAAGGTATTTATAGAACTTTTTAGTGTTGACCTTACTTTCTATTGCAATCTTTTTTCATTATCCATTTTTGCTAATTTGATTGCCCTTTTGCAATTTTTGTTACATTCCTTATAATTCTGATACAATGTCTCTGTCCCTTCTGACTTAAAGAATCTAAACGCCTTCCTCTTCTTGTCCATTTCCTCCCCTACCTGTTTATTTAGCCACATTGGTTTTGACTTATTTCTTTTATACTTATTACCCAAGGGTATACACTGATAAGTGTGCTTTTCTAACAATGTTTTAAAGACTGCCCATTTATCTTCTACATTTTCCCCTGCAAAAACATCATCCCATTGTATTACTACTAGATTAGACCTCAGTTTATTAAAATCTGCCTTTCTTTTTTTTGTTTCAAATTTTTTATTAGGCAGTTACAATATTTCACAACATTATAGGTACATTTAATATAACAGCCTAATCCAGGTTTTTACTTTTCAACTGGGGGGGTAAGGAGATAGTCTCAATGCCCCCCCTGACCCTTCGGGGGCTGTCGGGGTGACGTGAGTACGGAAACAGAAAAGGGGTTAGAAGGAGAGAGAAAGTGAGAGAGGGGGTGGGGGTGGGGAAAGGTGTGGGAGGGGGGGGGGGCATTGCTCCCCTTCTCTTTGGTTTCCCTATTTAGGGCCTTAGTTCTATTTGTTGTGTCCCTCTATTTCTATGGGGGGTTTCGGCGCAGGAGCGCCATTTGAGTTATCCAGGGGTCCCAAATGTTATTAAAAGAGGTGGTGGACCTTTTCAAAAAGGCGGATAATCTCTCCATATCCATCACTTCTTGTACTCTTTTTATCACTGTTTGCTTGGAGGGGGGAGACACCTTCTTCCAGGCGGCTGCCATCGCACATCTAGCCGCAGTGAGAATGAAGGAGACTAATTTGCCTGTTGGTCAGTCCAGTGTATCTAGGGGCCTAGCCAACAGATAGGTCAGCGGGCCAATGGGTATTTTGAGGTCCGTGACCTCTTCAATTAATTTTTGAATGGTTTCCCAGTATCTTTGAATTTCCGGACATGACCACCAGATGTGGGCCATGTCCCCCTTTTGACCGCAGCCTCTCCAGCATAGATCGGAAGCCATGGGGTAGATTTGATTTATTCTAACTGGGGTAAGATACCAGCGAAATAGTATTTTATATATATTTTCTTTGATTGTGGTACATATGGAAGTTCCTGAGGCATTTTCCCAAATACTTTCCCAATCCTCTGGGTCTATAACTGTATCCAATTCTGCTGCCCAATGCAGCATATAATCGTGCGTGGGGGGTCCGGGTGCCCTCTCCAGTTCTGCACAAATTTGCGTTATAAGACCTCTCTGGTGGCCTGTCTCTCTGCAGAGCCGTTCGAATCCAGGGAGAGGGGGAAATTCCAACGTTGGGGATAATGTTTGAATAAAGTGCTGAATTTGTAGGTATTTGAAAACGTTTAATCCTATCATTTCATATTTAGTTTGTAGTCTTTGATAACTCAGGAACTCCCCGAAGCTCAAGAGGTCGGCAACCACTTTGATATCTTTTGTTTTGAATTGATCGAATTGTCTGGGCTCACATCCAGGTGGGAATTTCAGATTTTCGTGAATTGGTGTAAGTTGGGATTGAGGTGTTGTGAGCTTAAATTTGTATTTGCATTTCGTCCAGGTCTCCCATGTGTGTCTCATAGGGCCTAATTTGAGTTTGCTATTCTGCATGTCTTCCCTGCTCAAGGACCAAAGGCAGGCCGGCAGTGAGGGCATCCCGGCATAGTGTGTTTCTATCTCTAGCCAGCAGTTTTGATTTGGGTTAGCGTTCCAGACCACTACCTGTCGCAGTTGTGCGGCTAGGTAGTATCTTGTGATGTCTGGGACTCCCATTCCTCCTCTCCTCCTTGCGGCCAAAAGAACCGTTCTGGGGACTCTGGGTTTCTTCCCTTGCCAAATGAATTGGAAGATTAGCTTTTGGATGTTTTTCAATTCCGAGCCGGGGATGTGGATCGGGAGAGTCTGAAAGTAATATTGCAATCTAGGGAGTATGTTCATTTTAACTGAGATCATTCTCCCGATCCAAGATATCTGGTATCCTCCCCATTTATTTAGATCTTGTTTGATTTTTTGGAACAGGGCCGGATAGTTATGTTGGTATAATGATTGGTAGGTCCTCGATATCTTGACTCCCAAATATTTGATACAGGAGGAGCTCCATCGATAGTTAAGATTTAGTTTGAGGAGTTTCACCTCCGGCTCTGGCAGGCTTAGGTTCAGGGCTTCCGATTTATCATTATTAATCTTATATCCTGAGATTTTTCCAAAATCTCGGAGTTCCTTTTGGAGGTTGGGTAGGGACATTTGGGGTTTGGAGAGGGTTAGGATGACATCATCTGCGAATAGGGATATTTTGTGCTGCCTGTGTCCAATTTCTATTCCTTGGATGTCTATATTGAGTTGTATTGCCGATGCCAGTGGCTCTATGGTAAGTGCAAAAAGGAGAGGAGATAGGGGGCATCCCTGTCGAGTTCCATTTGTAATCTCGAATCTCTGGTTATTGCCGCCCGGTAATTTTACCGTAGCTGACGGGTTTTGGTAGAGTTTACGGACCCCTTCTAGATAAGCGTCTTTGAAACCAAATTTGCGCATAGTATGGTCCAAAAATTGCCAGTTTATTCTATCGAACGCCTTCTCTGCATCTAATCTTAAAAGTAGTGCTTTGGTCCCTGTGAGGTGTACATGGTCAATAATGTTGATTATCTTCCGAGTGTTGTCTGAGGCTTGCCTGCCCGCGACAAATCCTACTTGATCAATATTAATTAATCTAGGTAAGATGGGGTTCAATCTGTTTGCAAGTGTTTTACTGTATAACTTGAGATCACTGTTGAGGAGGGAGATTGGACAATAGCTTCCACATTGCATCGGGTCTCTGCCTTCCTTGTGTATGATAGCTAGGTTGGCTAGAGACATTGAGGGAGGAATTTGATTCCCTTCCATAAAATGGTTGAATGTTTTTAAAAGATGCGTGGATAATGTAGGCAAGAATCTCTTGTAGTAGACATTTGTGAAACCGTCAGGGCCAGGAGACTTAGTTATTTTTAGTGATTTGACCGCCTTTTCCAGTTCCTCTTTTGTAATCTCAGCATTGAGGACCGTGTTTTCCTCCTCTGTTAGTACAGGGAGTTGACATTTGTCTAGGTATTGTGTTATGAGTTCTGTTGCTATAGGTTCAGGTCGGCCGTTTTTAAATCTTAGGTTATAGAGCTCCGTATAATATTTTGTAAATTCCGCTGCTATTTTGCTGTCACTGTATTGTATCTCCCCAGACCTACTCTTGATCGCTGTTATTTGTGATCTTTTTTGTACCCCTCTCAATTTACTGGCCAAGAGTCTATCGGCCTTGTTACACTTATCATAGTATTGTTGATTGGTCCATTTGAGGGCCTTTTCAACATCCTCCAGCTGAGCTTGCCTAAGTTTTGTTCTGGCCATTAGCAATGTTTTGTATATCTTTTTTGAAGGGCTATCCTTATGGGCTTGTTCTATTGTTTTGATACTATCTGTGAGTTCTTTGATTATCGCTTGGCGGGCTTTTTTCCTGTGGGATGCGATGGAAATAAATTTCCCTCTGATAGTTGCCTTATGGGCTTCCCATAGGATTGCTGGAGAGGAGACTGTCCCTGCGTTGAAAAAGAAATAGTCCTTAAGTAAGGTTCTAATTTCCCTTTCTACTTCAGGGTGATTAAGAAGTGAATCGTTTAGTCTCCAAGAGTAACTCGTTGTTTTCTCAAAGGGTATTGATAGTGTCAGGGTGATCGGGGCGTGATCGGACCAAGTGATTGAGCCAATGTCTTATTCAATGGCTGCCGCCATCACATTTTTGGTGGTTAGAAAATAGTCTATTCGAGAGTAGGTCTGGTGAGGTGCTGAGTGAAAGGTGTAGTCTCTCTGACCCTGATGTTGGTTTCTCCAGACATCCACCAGTGAGAACTCGCTCATGATTCCCCTAAACCTTTTCCCCTTGATCTGGGAGTGGGCTGTGCGGGGAGGACCCATTGTGGTTGATCTGTCTTCGGTGGGGTTTAAGACCATGTTTAGGTCCCCTCCCACTATCATCGATGACAGATATCCCGGGTCAACGCCCTCGAGAACAGATTGTAGGAATTCTGTTTGGTTCTCGTTTGGGGCGTATACATTGATCAGGGCAATTGCCGAGCCCACTAGGGAGCCATAAACCACCAAAAATCTACCCTCCGGATCCACTGTTGTTTTGACATGATTAAATGGGGTGCCTTGTCTGATTAGGATAGCCACACCCCTCTTTTTACTACTAAATGATGCAAAAAAGCATGCTTGGAACATTTTTTGAATAAATTTGTGTGTGTGATGTGAAGTGGGTCTCCTGTAGTAATATGATGTCTCCCCCCGATTTTTTCATATCCTGGAGGGCTAACCTCCGCTTTCTATTGTTTTGTAGTCCTTTAACGTTTAGCGAATGAATCTTAATTGGGGCTACTGACATCATTACGGGGGTTTTTTTTTTGTGGTTCGGGGTCTCGGGATCTCTCCTTTCCCATTAGGAGAGATCTTGCCTTTAGTTTTTGGGGGGTCGCCATGTCTTGGTTTATTTGTTTTTTTTGGGAGGGGGATGTGAGCCCCTTTTGGGGGAAAATATGGCCTGCTAAGAAGGGGGGAGAGGTGGAGGGATTGGGGAGGGGAGGGGGATAAAGATCTGCTGGGACAGGGTCAACAGATAGAGAAGAGATAGGATTAGGGCCTTCCTGGGTCCTAACATGGTGTTGCCAGGTCTAGGGTAGACCGGCATTTGGGCAAACTTGCCCTGCGGGGGTGAGACCAGTGCCAATGGCCGGTGCGCAACAGGAGGGGCCCAGACCCTCTGTCGACGATGTATTGCGCCTTTCCCCTCCCTGCCCCTCCGTCCCAGCGTCCACACCTGTCCGAGGCTGCTGGGGTGGTGGCAGGGGGAGGGAAGGTGGGAGGATGGGAGGAAAGAGGAGGGGAGGGGAATAGGGGGAGAGGGGGGTGGGGGGGGTAGGGTGAGGGGAGAGGGGAGGGGGATAGGAGGGAGGGGTGGGGGGGGAGGCGGGAGGGGCGGGGGGGAGGTGGTGGGGGGGTAATTGGGAGAGGGTTTAGTGGTCTTAATTTTGTTTTTAAGAGTTATATGGGATAAGCAGTCTGCTGCAGCTTTTATAACAGACACATCAGGTGAAATACAACAGTATCATCAACATTGTTCGTTATGTGAGCTCCTTAACGGGCATGGTTTCCTACGGAGCGTGAGGGGGGGGGGAGGAGGTATAGGGGGAATGTGAGTACACCAAGGGGGTCAACTTTGTTCACATTTGTTTTGTATTACAGCAGTTCTGGGGTCTGGGGCCCCCTCGGGCTGGACCGACCGTTGGGGGACAGGCAGATAGTAAGCTCAGCCCGGGACCCCACAGTGTTGATAATGGGGTGTTACAGGGTACTTTGCCGTTTTGCAGTCCCACAGTCTCGCGCCGAGCGCTTTCCTCTTTTAATGTCTGGGGACTAGTCTTACGGGGCGCTGTACTCACGGTTAAGATGAGGAGACTGTCCGCGGTCTCCACCTTTCGGTCACGTACCTCAAGAGGTGCTTACTCTGCGGCTTTTGCTCTTAATCCTCCCAGGGAGTTTTCCCCCCGCGGATGGTGGAGGAAAGAGACAGGGAGGGGGAGGATAGATAACACGGGGGGGCGGGCAGGCAACAGCTCTCTCCTAGCCGCTCTCCTCTCTCGCATAACAGCAGGGTTACTTCCTCCTCCTTCCGATCCCCCCTACGGGCTGGCTTCAGGTAGCTGTTTCTGGGCCCCGGGGAAATCTTGGGTGTGGTGGCGGCCATCTTCATTCCGCGTTCCTTTGGGTGCTGATCTGGGAACGGTGGGGGCCTTTTGCAGTCGTCTGTGGGGCTTGCCTCTGGGGTTCTTGCTTCCGTGGGTTCACTGTAGTCCTGGTTTGCATCTGTTTCAGCTGGATTTTTCTGGACTCATGGGGCACCCGCCATCAACATAGCAGGGTAGAGCTTTGCTGGGGAGAAACTGTCAACTGGGATCGAGGTAACACAGGTAAGTTTTGGCATCTTTATCTTCGTGCTTGTTATTGCTTTTGTCCAGCGAGCCGTTGTGATGCCCTGACCGTTGGCTCTTCAACGTCCCGGTTGTGGGCCCCGGATGTGTCCGAATCCCATGCTGGAGTGGGGTCAAGGCCTATAGCTTTGGCCAGGCGGGTCATCTCTGTGGGGTGCCTTATTGTGTGGAATTTTCCGTTTCGGTTTACCATTAATTTGAAAGGGAAGCCCCATTTATATTTTATTCCTTGTTCCCTCATCAGATTGGTTAATGGCTGTAATTCCCGCCGTTTGTCGACAGTGAGCTTTGATAGGTCGTTGTAGACCTGGAGATGGTCATCTCGGAATGTGATGGGCTACTTCGCCCTGCTGGCCCTCATTATTTTTTCTTTGACTGTATATCGGTGGAGGCACGCTATGACGTCCATCGTTTTGTTCGGGTCATCTGAGCGCGGTCCCAGGGTGCGGTGGGCCCTGTCCATCTCCAGGTATTTCACATCGAGGTCATCGCACAGTGATGCAAAGAGATCAGTGAGGTATGTCTGCAGCTGGCCGGGGAGAACAGATTCAGGGATGCCTCTTAACCTGACATTCTGTCTTCTATCACGATTTTCGTGATCTTCTAGTGTGTCCTTCAGGTTACTAACCTCCAGTCCCAACCTGAATATCTCATCCTCTGCGACCGTTTGTGCCTGGTGTGTTTCCCCATCTTGATTTCCAGGGCGTGTCCTGGCGTAGTTCCGCTACTACTGCTCGCAGGTCACTCTGGATGGAGACGTGCAGGTCATCCAGCATACCCGATTAGCAGTGCGGTTCCTATCCTACTAATTGGCCTCATCCCATGGGTTAAAGATACCTTTATATGCCTGCGTACTTCTCACGTTTGTGAGTATTCTGAGCACCTAACCACAGCCATTTATCACACAAAGTTCACACAATACTGCACCATAAGTTTGTTGTCTTTCTTTATTTTCCACATGATTTGCGCTTCTTGATGATTTTCACCCTTCACTTGCCTACGAGGATTGAAAGAGCAGTCCTGCATCAAGTCACAGCAGCATTGAATACACGTGGTTGTATAAGTATCACTGTTTATTTTCTTATCTATTTTAACACTGTGGGTTTATTTGATGTTGATTTAAACCATATACACTGAGCGCCACATTTTGATAAGTTTATACACAACATCCAGCATACCCTTCATCATGTCCTGCATGTATGCTCGGGTGAGGGTCGTCTCTGGGTTATAAGTGTCCTCTCCCCGGTCGTGCTCCGGGGCCTGCGGCCTTGCACCTCGTGCGCTCGTGGAGCCGACGCCATCTTGGGATTTGCCGGCCGCCTCAGCATTTTTTTGTGAGGGGGAAAATAATTTTGTCACCCCTTGTGCAGGTTGTGATTTTTGTTTAGCTGCCATGCCTGCTTGTTCGGGCAGCTGTAGTCAATATTTTGGGGTCTGGGGGTTGGGGGGAAAGGCGCTTTTAGTCTTGTTTAGTTAGTAGAGAGGGAGGAATGATCACTACCTCCTAGTTACCGACACAAGCTTGATAGATTAAAAATTAACTTTATTACAAAAAGCTGGACATCATGATAAAAATAGCTCTGACGCGTTTCATCCCTTACAAGGGACTTTATCAAAGAGTACTTGTTTCAGACAACAGACACATATATATAGGAACAAAACAGAATCTGATTGGACCACTCTAAATCAGACTCAGCAGATAGCAATCATCATAATAAGTGGTAACTCAGATACGATGGCATATTAACCTCAACTAGTCTGGTCAGAAACATACAGGCACAATTATACAATTGAAAATGTATATACAAAAAACAAACAAAAAATATTAATTAAAAACAAAGAACATGATGGCAAGCATAATTATAAAAATGAATGAAGAAAATCATGGAAAAATATAAAGTGATATATGTACTGATCATAGCTGTTATTATGAACTGATAAATAAAACATATATAATATATAAAAAAATCATATACATATATACCATAAATATAGGATATAGACTTGTAATGATAAGCCAAATGATCAAAAAATATATTCAGGTATAATGTTTTAACTATCCTTATTCTAGAAGAAAATGTTTCAACTCCCAGTCTGAATTCATTCCAAATGGATGAAGAGTACTGAGCGTATAGATCCAGTACATTTCTTTTTTATTTAACCTATTCTCCCTATTGCCACCCCTGGGGGTATGTGTTCAATAGCTGAAAAGGAAAAAATGCCAATACTCCCCATCGGGCACTGGGAGAAATGTCTGGAAACCGGATGGACCAAATCCCTCTTTTTAATTAGACGAGTGTGTTCAGCTATACGAAGCCTCAGGGATCTAATTGTGCGGCCCACATATCTGTGGCCACATGCACATGAGAGAACGTAAACAACATAAAATGTGTTACAGTTTAGAACATTTTTGATATAAAACTCTTTTTGACCATTAGAATACGTTATAAACTTTGCAGGCAATGCATATTGACACATAGAACAATTCGCGCAGCTAAAAAAACCTTTTGGTATAGTTGTAATGTTGGGGCCTCTTGCGTTAGAGTCAAAAAGACTGGGAGAGAGATGAGAGGCCAAGGTTTTAGCCTTGCGAAAGGTAAACCTTGGGCCACTTGACAATGAGGGACCAATATCCTCATCTAGCAAAAGTGTGTGCCAATGCTTTTGTACAATTTTAGATAATGGATGATAATGGCTGTGCTTCATTTGCCTTTAAGATGACGTCACGAAATCCAAGATGGCCGGCGTCACATGGTATTTCAGCCAATCAGAGTGTGACGCCGGCTTCCTGACGTCATCTTAAAGGCAAATGAAGCACAGGCTTTCTGATTGGCTGGCATCATTCCCTTTAAGTGACGTCATGTAAAAAAAAAAAAATTATAGTCGGAACATGGTTTGAACAGCCAATCAGGTGGCTGTTAACCATTTTGAGGCTAAATGTGACGTCACAAGCCCTATTTAAGGCCGTGACACCTCATTTGAGCCCAAGAAGCCGACGAGACAGCATTGGCTGGGATTTAACATGGGGTATTTTGGATTGACAGATGAAGAAAGAAGATAAAGAAGAACAAGAAATGGTGACAGATGAAGATAGAAGAAGGTGATTAAAGATAGAAAAAAGAAGATTGGGGTACCTTATCCGGATCTTCATGGCGGATGGCATCGGATGCTGTTGGAGGCCTTCAAGGTACGTGAGATTCCTGTTTCCCCGGGAGTCGTAGGGCCACCGCTTCTAATGGTAAGTAATATATTGAATGTTTGTAAATGTCTTTTTTTACAGGTTTATTCATTGGATGTGATTGTTGATTTTTTGGGGGAGGCACATTGACTGATAATATATTAATATGTACCACTTTAGGGTACAGATTAATACATTATTATGACAATATTTGGGGGGCATTTCTGGCTTGGTATTGCTGTTGGTTTTTTAATGTCAGTTTCTTATGTGGATGTAATTGTTTGTTTTTTTCCTGCTTAATGTAATAAAATGTTTGCGATTGGTGTTCGTTTGTAGTTAATGTTGTATTATGTTGGCTAATGCGTTTTATGGTTCTTTCAGAGATAGTTTGAATGAATTTCTTTGTCTTTTAATGTTTACATTTATTAATGTTGTTGGAATTAATTGGTTTGATTGGTTAGTGTTACTATTCATTTTGAGTTGGTTTCGGAATTAATTTGTTTCATTGGTTAATGGTTTAATTAATTCATTGTTGATGTTGTTACTGCTTGTATTCATTGGATTAGCTGGCTGCTGTTTATTGACTTTATTTAGGTATGCTAATGCAGTGTTTAATAATGGGCAAATAATCTATTATCCATATCTGGATAATAGTAATTTTGCACCTTATTGTACTGTATGTGTTAGGGCGGAGGGGGGGCGGGGGGTCGTGTATTGATGTTTGTTAATTCTTTTTTAAATATACATTTTAATTATAGTGTAGATGTGCAGGGGGTCTCTGGAGCTGACCCGCGTTGGTTTCAGGTCCGAGGACCCCCTACTTCAGGAGATACAGGCCCCATTATGGGGTGCCGGTATCCCCTGCACTTTCAAGCATCCGTGTCACGTGACCGGGACATTGAAATTCTGCAGGGGATACCGGCACCCCATAACGGGGCCTGTATCTCCTGAAGTAGGGGGTCCTCGGACCTGAAACCAACGCAGTTCAGCTTGGGGACCCCCTGCTCATGTACACTATAATTAAAATGTATTTATTTATTGTACGATCGCCTGTAACAGCCTTGCATGGAGATGGCAAATCTCCATGCAAATGTTACAAGCAGCTTTTTTTCTATCAGCTAGCGTACGTAAACTTTAAGGGGGCTATGCACTAAGCAGTGATAAGTCGTTTTAAGAGCGCAAAGTGCTTTTAGAACGTGAAGTTCCGCCGAGCGCTATGCACTATGCCGCGCAAACAGGCACTTTGCGCTCTAAAACGGGCTTTTCCTTGAAATTCTTTCTAAGTCCAACTTTGATCGTACGATCAGCTGTTTGCGCTGAATCCTGCCCTTCTGCGGGATTCACTAAGCAGCGCAAACTGATCGTATGTGAAAGTTGCGCTGAATAAAGCTCACCAGCTAAAGGCAGGTGATAAAAAAAGCTGGACTTAGAAAAAATTCTTTGTTTACCTTTTTGCAGGCGCAAAACCAATACAACAGGCTGGCGGGTGTCCCCGGCTGACCCCGCAGGGGTCCTGGGTCCCCACGGGAGTCCTGGTGTACCCGCGGGCCTGCGGTACCAATGTTGTGCCAACAAAAATACAAAACATTTTTTCTAACTAAATACACCCCCCTAACACATACAGTATAATAATGTGCAAAACAACTATTATCCAGATATGGATAATAGATTATTTGCCCATTATTAAACACTGCATTAGCATACCTAAATAAAGTCAATAAAAACAGTAGCCAGCTAATCCAATCAATACAAGCAGTAACAACATCAACAATTATTTAATTAAACCATTAACCAATGAAACCAATTAATTAGTAAACCAACTCAAAATGAATAGTAACACTAAGCAATCAAACCAATTAATTACAACAACATTAATGAATGTAAACATTAAAAGACAAAGAAATACATTCAAACAATCTCTGAAAGAACCATAAAACGCATTAGCCTTCGTTACATGTGTTTATCTGTTCCCCCAGTGTACTTTCCTTGTTCTTCCCGGCTGCAGTCCAAGTCCTCGGAAAGAAATAGAAGATTCTCGACGCTGATACCATGGGCTCGGACGGTTGATTACAAACGAGTAAAGGTTTGGAAATACACTCATGAGTAAAGGGATCACTATTATTTCACACAATGTGAAAGGCTTTAACAGTCCAGGGAAGCGCAGGATAGCTATGGCGGACTATAAGAAAACAGACCCTGACATAATTCTATTACAAGAAACACACTTTTCGAAATCCAGTCCCCCGAAATATATTGACTATAGGTTTAGGAATTGGTTCTCAGCTTCATCCAACAAAAAAAAAGTAGCCATTCTACTACATAACCGTTTGCCCTTTGCGATTAAGACCATTAAAAAAGACAACAACGGCCGATTTCTGATTATAAGCGGCGAAATAAGAGGTCAGCCGATCACATTGGCAAACGTTTATGCTCCAAGTGAAGGCACAGAGGCTTTCCTGGAAAGGTTCTTCTCCATCCTCCAGAGGATGGCACAGGGATGCGTAATACTAGGGGGCGACTTTAATCAGACACTAGATCCAGTAATGGATAGATGCACCCCGAGCGGTAAAGCTAACTCAAAGGTCAGACAAACCTGGAATAGAGGGCTGAGAACTAATAATCTTTTAGATATATGGCGGGAACAGCACCGCCAGGACAAAGGATTTACATTTTACTCCCACCCGCATGACAGATATAGTAGGATAGACTACCTCTTCGTATCCAGTAGAATGGTTTCACAGATCTCCCACTCAGGCATTCATGATATTTCGTGGTCAGATCATGCGCCGATAGAGCTGCGGTGTTCCAATTTTATTCTGGACAGACCAGGAGCGAACTGGAAACTTAACAAAGTTTTACTAAAAATCCCTGAAATTGCACAAAATGTGGGGGATAGAATCAGGGAATATTTTCAGGAGAATATGGGAAGTGTGACTTCGCAGGCTACCCTATGGGAAGCCCTTAAGGCGACTCTGAGAAGAGAGCTCATAAGGATTGCAAGCGAAAGAGGGAAAAGGACAAAAAAATCAATCAGTTACAGAAGGAATTGGCAGTCCTCTCAGCTCGACATAAAAATAACAAAGATGCAATGACCCTTAAGGAGGTTCTAGACACCAAAACCAAAATTAATATCTTGCTGACCTCTCGTGCTGAAAAGGAGCTGACATGGTCTAAGCGGAAATTTTTTGAGAAAGCAAACAGGCCAGATACCCTACTTGCCAACAAATTACGAGACAAAAACCTCGTCTCCCAAATTCAGATAATTCGAACAGAGCAGGGGGATCTGACCTCTGACCCCAAAAAAATAGTTAATGAATTTAAAACATATTATGAAACCCTATATGATGGCACACACGCCAACCACAAAAGCACGACTAAAGACGTTCTTAACAGAGGCTCAATTGCCTAAAGTGACCAGAGAGGAGAGGGACGCACTACAGGCAGACTTTACTATCGAGGAACTCCTAGAGGTAATGAAGTCATTAAAAGCAGCCAAGGCCCCAGGCCCAGATGGCTTTTCCAATCTCTATTATAAGAAATTTCGCAAAATATTAGCTCATCATCTACTAAAACTGTGTAATTCTTTCCTGGATGGTACCCCCATCCCGAGCACGATGCTCCAGGCGTCTATCTCAGTAATCCACAAACAAGGAAAAGACCCAGCGGATTGTAAAAGCTATAGGCCCATCTCTTTAATAAACTCAGATACAAAAATCTTTTCCAAACTTTTAGCTAACCGCCTTAACCAGGTGTTGTCCAAGTTGGTCCATCCTGATCAAGTGGGGTTCATATGTTGTCGACAAGCAGCTGATAACACCAGACGGATTATAGATTTGATTGATTTGGCGCAAAAAAACATATCCCGTCTATGGTGCTTAGTTTAGATGCAGAAAAAGCGTTCGACAGAATTGATTGGCCCTATTTGAGGGAGACGCTGGGAGTGTTCGGCTTGGGTGGGAGAATGATAGAGGCAATTCTCGCTCTGTATCGGGGACCGACGGCGAAGGTCAGGCACCAGGGCTTCCCCTCGGATGAATTCCTGATTAAGAGCGGCACCAGGCAAGGCTGTCCTCTGTCAACCCTTCTCTTTGCGCTATGCATCGAACCCCTAGCGGTGCACATCCGCCTCAGCCCGAATATAGCAGGAATTCAAATTAGTGACCAGCCACATAAGGTGGCCCTGTACGCTGATGACGTGATACTCACGTTATCATAGCCCCTCACCTCTCTGCCGAACGTCTTTCAATTGCTAGGGGAATTTAATGCGATATCTGGGTTCAAAATTAACCAGGCAAAATCAGAAGCCCTGAATATCAACTTATCTAAGGCAACCGAGAAACTGATCACGGTGATCTTTGAATTCAAATGGCAAACCTCCTCCATAAAATATTTAGGGATAAATATCACGAAGCAATCAGGCACCCTTTATAAGGCAAAATGTGTATAAAACTTATCAAAATGTGGCGCTCAGTGTATATGGTTTAAATCAACATCAAATAAACCCACAGTGTTATACATAGATAAGAAAATAAATAGTGATACTTATACAACCACGTGTGATAAATGCTGCTGTGACTTGATGCAGGACTGCTCTTTCAATCCTCGTGGACAAGTGAAGGGTGAAAATCATCAAGAAGCGCAAATCATGTGGAAAATAAAAGAAGACAACAAACTTATGGTGCAGTATTGTGTGAATTCTGTGTGGTAAATGGCATTAGTTAGGTGTTCAGAATACTCACAAACGTGAGAGGTATGTAGGCATATAAAGGTTTCTTTAACCCATGGGATGAGGCCAAATGGTAGGATAGGAACCGCACTGATAGTCAGGTACACTGTAGCGATCTGGTACACTTTAACCAGCGGCCCCTTAGAAATAAAATGAACCGGACATAGTGCAGACTGTACATAGAATATTTATAAAAACAAGCAAAATCCAATCAACTCACATGGTGATGGAAAGAAACAAGCGTGTAGATCACAATGTGGATCTCTGCAAAACCGGGAGAGTGGTATCTCAGCTGTTCCTCTGTTCTGGTATGCGTGTCACGGATGCGTCTCACCGAGGACCGGAAGTGACGTCATCCGCTTCCAGAGGCTCCGGTTTCGTCTCAGGGCATCACTCTACGCGTTTCACCTTGTAGGTTTCTTCAGGAGTGATTTTCCATAGTGTGTGAGCAACTTATATACTCTAATCTCTACTCTCATAGGTGGGGAGTAAATTGGATAATAGAGCACATTTAATTTTGATTGAGATAGCCAAATGTTGCAGGTATAGACATTTAATATATCTAGGTAGATGCAGGTGTTGCAGGTAAAACATTTAATATATCTAAATGAACACTTAATTAAAAACATGTTTATACAAAAGATAATAAAAATGGCATTAAATAGCCATTGGTAAATAGCCTAAGCTATGGACAAAGTTAAATCTGTTGCATCTGACATACTGTATGCACAGACCCAAAAAACCTAAGAATAGGTGCATTTATTACTATCCCTAAAAGGACTAAAATAAATAAAATACATTGACGCAAATTTAGTAGAAGGAACAACATCTAATAGAAAGAACAAAAGTGAAAAACATAATTAATGAACAAGACAGAAACCATAATACTATTGATGTTATATATGTTATAAAAATGGTTTAAGATCAAAATCCAAATTTAAACCTGAAGGTGCTAGTGTGTTTAACTCAAACATCCAAAATGATTCTCTTTTGAGAAGGGCTGTATTCCTATTGCCACCTCTCCAATGGGGCATAACTTGCTCAATGGCTTTGAATGTTAACCCTTTAGGGTCTGAGTTGTGCATCAATAAAAAGTGATTAGAAACACTGTGTGTTGTTATTTTCCTTTTAATGTTACTAATGTGTTCTAATATTCTAGTTCTAAGGGGGCGAATCGTTTTGCCAATATACTGTAACCCACATGTGCATTCAATAAGATATATGACAAAATTTGATCTGCAATTCAGATGTTGTTGAATGTTGTATTTTTTATGTGTCACATGTGATTGAAAGCTATTAATATCCTTAGAGCTGAACTTACATGCAGTGCACATTCTACAGGTATAAAATCCCTTAGGGGGATCTAGCCAAACGGAACGAGTGTGTACAGGACCCTTTCTAAGGACACTGGGGGCTACAATACTTTTAATGTTGGGAGCTTTTCTATACACCATTTTAACTCTTTCAGGTAAGTGTTGGCCTAAAATGGGGTCATTTTTTAAAACAGACCAATGGGAATTCAGAATGTTATTAATCTTATGTGCATCCCTATTGTACTGCGTGATGAATGGTACATGTATCACATCACTTGGTGCATTTTTGGCTGCGGGGATAAGCATGGTTTCCCTTGGTGTATTCGTTGCCTTAAACCAAGCTTTTCTGACCACATCATCCTTGTATTTTCTCTCAGCAAACTTCTTGGTCAGTACCATAGATTGTTCTTTGAATATTGTATTGTCAGAACAATTTCTTTTGATTCTACGGTATTGTCCGTAGGGTATATTTGCAATCCACTTAATTAAATGGCAGCTGTATTGCAAAATATAATTATTTGCATCAACCTCTTTAAAGAAGTTTTTTGTTTTGATGCTATTTCCCTCCAGATAGATGGTAAGATCCAAGAAGTTTATACTGGAAGAACTTATGGAAGATGTGAATTTAAGATTCAGTTCATTATTGTTGAAGTACAGGAGGAATAAATCCAGGTCCTCTGATGTACCCTTCCATATAAAGATGATGTCATCTATATAGCGCCGCCATGTGACCAGATTTGCGTCCAGACCTATCCAAGACCATATGTATTGATCTTCCCACATGGCCATCAAAAGATTGGCATAGCTGGGCGCAAATTTGGTCCCCATGGCGGTCCCACACAGCTGTAAATGGAACTCCTCACAAAACCAGAAAAAGTTTTTCTTTAGGACAAATTCAATACAAGTTATCAAAAAATCAATTTGAACTTTTGGAATAGTACCTTCCTGTTCTAAGAAATGCTTAACAGCCCTACATCCATCTTTGTGTCTAATTGATGTATATAGTGCTGTAACATCAGTTGTGACCAATAGGTAATGTTCCTGCCATTGGATATCTCTAAGAGCTAGAATTGCATCTGTTGTATCCTTTAAATAGGATCTTTGCTTCTTCACAATATTCTGTAAAAAGCTATCCAAGTATTCCGATACATTGGCTGTCAGATACCCTATACCGGAGATAATTGGTCTCCCAGGTGGATGTGTGGAATTCTTATGAATTTTTGGTAAGAAGTAGAAGACGGGGAACACTGGGTCCTCTATATTTAAAAATTGGTACTCTTGATCTTCCCCGTCTTCTACCTTCTTCTAGGAGAGATTGTAATTCTTTTTTGAAAAGGGATGTGGGGTTGAATTTTAATCTCTGATATGTATCAGTATCCCCCAGAATCCTGTTGGATTCATTCATGTAATATTCGTGATCCATGATAACCACACCCCCTCCCTTGTCGGCAGGTTTTATAACTATTGTTTTATCCAATGACAATTCCTCTAGTGCTATTTTTTCTTCTTTCGTTAGATTAGAGTGTTGTTTTGTCTTATTAGTGGTTAGGGCCTCTAAATCTTTGGTCACCAACTGAAAGAACACATCCAAATGATTTCCTTTGGCAAATTTAGGAAAAAAATTGGATTTGGGCTTAAATTTAGAATGAAAAAGTCTGTTGTCAATGACTTTCAGGTAGAAGGTATTTCTAAATTATTACTACTTGTGTTTGTCCAATTTCTGGTTTCTGCTTCTTTCCCTAAAAAGAATCTCTTTAGTGTGAGAGACCTCAAAATTTTTTGTGCAATCTACATAAAGACCAAATTTATTTGGTCCAATAGTGGGAGCAAAAGTAAGTCCCTTCCCTATAACTTTATTTTGACATTCAGTAAGAGTTTTGGTGCTTAGATTAAAAATATTTTTATTTTGTATACTTAATACATTTTTCTTCTTTTTCTTGTTTGTATTAAGTATACAAAATAAAAATATTTTTAATCTAAGCACCAAAACTCTTACAAGAACAGTTTAGGAGGGGGAATGGTAGGAGGAAAGAAGGTGTTCTGTACGAACGGCTCGAGGAGTGACACGTGGAACAATGGGGTATTTTTAAGGTATCCGGTAGTTCCAGTTTTAACGGCAGCGGGTTGACTTGTTTCAAGATTTTTTAAGGTCCAATGAATTTGGGCCTGAGTTTGGAGGAAGGTTGTTTCAAGCGGATATTGTTCATAGCCAGCCAAACCTGATCTCCCACTTGAGATGGAGGTGGTGGTCGTCGATGTTTATCCACCAGGGTTTTTTGCTTGGGAGCGACTTTGGTCAGATTGACCTGTATTGTCTCCCAGAGTAACTGGAGTTCTTTGACTTTGTCATCCACTGCAGGAACTCAGGAAAGGGGACTGGAAAGAAGAAGGGCAGCAGGATGGTACCCGTAGGCACAGAAGAACATTGATTCCAGTGTTGAATCGTGTTTCATAGCTCAGAAACAAAACAGCTGAGGAATTGTTCTAAGGACTGGTTGGTCCTTTCCGTGAGACCATTGAACTGGGGATGGTAGGAAGAAGAGAAATGTAAGGAGATACCTATTCTTTGGCAGAAGGCCTTCCAAAATCTAGAGACAAATTTGGATCCGCGAATTGAGACTATATCCGCCAGGACTCCATTATAGGCGGAATATCTCTTTAATAAAGATCTCTGATAGTTCAGATGCTGTGTGTAGCTTCCTGAGAGGAACAAAATGGGCTTGTCGTGTGAATCGTTCGACCACTACCAGTATGGTAGTTATACCCCTGGAGGGAGGCAGACCCACAATAAAATGAATGGAGCGGTAGGTCCATGGGTGGGTGGGCCAGGTAAGGGTTGGAGCAATCCATAGGGTAACGTCCTTGGCACCTTCGTCTGAGCGCATATAATGCAGGCTGCCACAAACTCTTGTACGTCTTTGTGTACTGTAACTCTGGCCACCATAAGATTTGTTCGAGGAAATTGCAGGTCTTCCTAACCCCCGGGTGACCAGCCATCTTGGAGCTATGACCCCATTGCAACACCTCATTTAGAAATTGGGGAGGAACAAATAATTTAGACGAACGTGTGGACGTTGGTCTGGGATCCTCTACCTGAGCCTGCAAAATCTTTTGCAGAAGTGATGAAGATATGGCAGAGATGATCTGTGCAGGTGGAATGATGGGTCCCTGTTCTATCTCCCCAGAGCCGTCAGGAGAGAATTGTCAAGATAGAGCATCTGCTTTGGTATTCTTGGATCCTGGATAAGAGATCACAACCGAGTGGAGAATAGAGCCTACCTCGTTTGACACGAGTCTCCTTGCCCCTTCAATATTTTCAAGGTTCTTGTGGTCTTTAAGGATTGAAATCGGAGAAGCTGTCCCCTCAAAGTAATGTCTCCATTCTTCAAGATCCCTTTTCATAGCCAGAAGTTCCCGATTTCCAACATCATATTTCCTTTCAGCGGTAGAACATTTCTTAGAAAAGAAGGCACAGGGGTGGAGTTTCCCATGAAAATCCTTCATTTGAGAAAGAACGGCTCCGCTGCCAGATCAGATGCATCCACTTCAAGCAAGCAGGGTTTAGTAGAATCTGAATGGATCAGCACAGGTGCGGACGAAAAGGTGGACTTGAGCTTCTCGAAGTGAGAAGAGCCTCAGCGGGCTATATCTTAGGATTCACCCCTTTCTTAGTAAGAGCCGTAATGGGTGCAACCACCTTAGAAAAATTCCTGATGAATCGTTCGTCGTAGTTGGCGAACCCAAGAAATCGTTGTATTGGTTTTAGACCTAATGGTAAGGGCCAGTCCAGCACTGCCGATACTTTCACATGATCCATCTAAAACCCATGGGAATAGATGAAGTACCCAAGGAAAGAAATATTCTTCTGCTCGAATTGACACTTCTCAAGCTTGGCATAGAGGGAGTGGTCCTGAAGTCTTTGGCGAGCCAATCTAACCTGTGCCCGATGTTCGGTCAAAGAACAGGAAAAGATAAGGATATCATCCAGATATACCACGAGAAATTGGTCTAAAAGATCCCAGAAAATCTCGTTGATGAAGTTTTGAAATTCGCCCTGTGCGTTGCATAAGCCAAATGGCCTGACTAGATATTCGTAGTGGCCGTCAAGGACATTAAAGGCTGTTTTCCATTCATCACCCTCTCTTATCCGGATCAAATTGTAGGCTCCGCAAAGATCCAGTTTGGTGAAGATGGTAGCCTTGTGTAAGCAGTCGAAGAGTTCAGGAATGAGGGGTAGCGGATATCGGTTCTTTAAAGTGATTTTATTTAGGCCTCTGTAGTCAATACATGGCCTGAGAGAACCGTTTGTTTTGGAAACGAAGAAAAAAACCACTGCAGCGGGAAAACTTGATTTGCAGATAAACCCGCGCTGAAGTTTCTCCGAGATGTATTCCCGCATAACCTTGGTTCCTGGTTCTGAAAGGGGATAGGAGCGGCCTCAAGAGGGATGACCCCTGGGAGTAGACAAACTGCACAATCATAAGGTCGATGTTGTGGTAACTCCTCTGCCTGTTTTTTGTCGATTACATCGGCATATACCTGGTAACAAACTGGAAGGCATGATGCGGGAGTCTCAGTAGGTAGCCAAAACTCAGATATGGTGCGAGACACCGGAAGACATGATCCATGGCAATCACGTAAAATGATAGTGAATTTTGTGAAGTGCCCCGACTGTGACCAGCAAAGTATTAGTCTCGAGAGTGATAGTCTCAGGTATCAGAGGTCTTCCATCGATAGCCACTACATGTAAGGGAAGCTCCCTAGTACGGAGAGGAAGGGAGTGGAGTTTCACAAATTCGTGGTATACAGCTGCGGCCGTCTTTATCCTAGTGCAGCCGTAGCTGCTTAACTCTGATAACCGCGGGCAGATTCAGTATGTTTTTTTTTTCCGGAATATATTGCGGTATTTTAGCGCTTGTAATATTAGCATTTTATTAGCGCTGTCTGCAATACTGCAATACCATCTAAAAACTAAGGGGGCATTCGCGAGCTGTTGTCTCCAAAGTCTAATACTTTAGCAGTTCAACCTACAGTACGTCAGTACACAGTTTGCGTGTGCACGCGCAGTAATTGTAAATTTGCATATTTATACATGCATGTGCAGTGCTTTATGTCTATTTGAAAATTGTTGAAACGCATAGGCGTGTACTGTAACAGTATCACATTTCAGCATATACAGCGCTCTCCCCTCGCTCGCCCCTGCACACACACAGGCTAATTTACTGCACTGCAATATTTAAACTTCTTAGCTTATCTACAGTACAGTACAGTACAGTACAGTACACCTCCCCGCACCATTCCTTTGAATGTGTGTCTTTCTGGTTTCAATCACATTCCTGCTTGATAGCTGATGATTACTGCACATGCGTCTGTTACTTCACCACTGCTTGCTTGCGAAGTTCAAGAGTGAGTGACCAAAAAAATAAATATTTTTTTTTCTCCTCATTTTTTATTTTTATTTTCTCCACGTGTTAAATAAAGAATCTTTTTTACCTTACCGCTGCTGTCCTGTGGAGTCCTGTTGTTCCGCTGTGCTCTGCATTGCCGTATCCTGTGGTTACCAGACTGTCTACTCAATCCAGCAGAAGCACGCACACCAGAAGAAAACGGGCATGGTTCACGTGAGTTTTTGCATTTCAGCAATTAACTGGGAGGTACACTACAGGTTTTTATAGGCGGTTACAGACTTGGTCCCTATTGGGAGTGATGTGGTGGGGCTTATATATATCTCCACTTACAACACTTACCAGGACTATATATATATTTTTATCTCACGCCCACCTGCATACCCCAGCACTCATTTGTGTATAATACCAACCGTTTATTATTCTTCTTCAATCAAGATCATTACAATTGATTTACCATCCTTGGTCATTAGTAGCACTATTACAGAACTATGTTCTTCTACCCTGCCTAAACCATCTTGATATTACAATATTCATTCTGTGCTGTAGCGTTTGACTGCACATGGTTGATTTGTGTGCTTTTTATGTATTTCGGGGTGTAGGGATGAAATTATTATGATGACCTGCCTTTTGAAAATGTCATTTCTTTGAACTACAGTACAGCTAATCCTTCATGCAGCTGTGCCCTGTACCCCCCTCCCCAACGCACACACAGGATTTTAACTTCTTATCGACAGACACCTCTCCAGAACCATTCCGTTTCTAAAGCTTCTCATTGTGCTTTTAATCGTCTGTCCCTAGCCGAGCATTACCTCTCTGCACCTGCGTGTAATCCTCAAGACCATTCATTAATTTTCCTATTATTGGCTTTGAGTCATCTCTCTGTAATCCTCTTTGGGAAGGGAGCTAGCTGATGATTACTGCGCATGGTTCACCCATCCACCCCCCCAACCCTTTTAGGCTTTGTTTACATTAACGCTTGTGATAATCCCCTTTCAAATTTGATTTGTAAATCTGATTTGCACAGCACTGTGAAATTGAGAGTTAAAAAAAACATAATCTGATTCATGTTTTTGGTGCAGTAAGTTACTACTTTTTGTCATTCTTTCTTTTTCTTTGTTGTAGGGGGGGGGTCAATGATTACGATTATCATGAATGTAAAGAAATATTTATTTTATTTTATCAGGAACAAAAAATACAAATATACAAATAATCATGAATAATACAAAATGCAGTCTTTATTCAGTTCTTCTGTCAGTTGAAAATTGAGGGCCGGTGGATAATCATGAATAATGCACATTGATAATAATATTAATTAATAATATATAATATATAATAATATATACATAATAATATACATGTTTCCTTCTTTAGCTTCTTCCTCATTCTGTGTACAGTAGTTCATTGAGAGAGGGGAGGTTTTGTGTACATCATCACTGCAGTTTAGATACACTTTTTTTTCTGAAAAAGACAAATTAGTCTATACTGGAACAACTGTATACTGTAACTTCTGTTAAATACTTTGCAACCATATGGCTAGTGCTGCTCTCTCAGGAAAGACAAAATCTGTGCCATACTTACCTGTATCATACGGTACTTACAATACTACAGTACATTACTATACCATACTATCTTCCTGATTCTTGCCCATTACGCACGATCACAATGGGCAACACAGTCGCAATATGGTCAATATATTTATTGCATCTTTCCACGGTGAGTACATCGTTCCAAAAACTCATTATGCCTTGCGCCAACTCATCCTTTTTGGAGGGTTTCACGACTTTTCGGATATGGTCCTTCAGCTGATGCCAGACCATTTCGATAGGATTGAAGTCTGCGATCTTGGAAGGGGAAAAAAGGACAATTAGATAAAGAGATACAGTACACAATAAAAACAGTGGGAAAAAATGAGACACGGTTACCGCACTTACTCCGCTGGTGTCTTCACCAAGTTGATACCGTGCTCAAGAATATGCGCTGTTGACGCGGTGTGCTTCGGATCGTTGTCCTGGTTGAAATGGTGACCATCTGGGAACTCACGTGTGATGTATTGCACAATCTCAGGCACAATTTGCTCTTGGAAAAAAGCTTTATTCATGATTCCTGTAACAAGAAAAGAAAAGTGCTCAAAAAACTGCACACTAGAACAGTACAGTGCATAAGGCAAAAGCGTGTGACATACATTTTACTGTACCTTCAAAGAT
This sequence comes from Ascaphus truei, assembly GCF_040206685.1. Classification (NCBI taxonomy): domain Eukaryota; kingdom Metazoa; phylum Chordata; class Amphibia; order Anura; family Ascaphidae; genus Ascaphus; species Ascaphus truei. The sequence goes on from NC_134483.1 coordinate 256,578,714, forward strand.
TACGATGCATCCTGGTCCACGCCTAGAGATGGCACCCCACACATGCATCTTCACTGGGTGTTTTGGACGCGGCTTCATAGATATGCAACCTTTTTTGTGGAAAGCAAAGGTGGCAAATCTCTCCAGCAAAACAGTAGACTCGTCAGTGAAGATGCAATCCTGGAAAGATTCTCCACTGTCGATCCATGCCTGGGCCTGGACCACTCTCTTGATCTTGTTAGCATCCCTTATCATAGGGTACGCTCTGTAATGAGAAGGAATAATTTTATAGGTACAGTACACTCTCTTAAACAACACTTTAACCTCCTGTACTGTCCAGTACTAACCTCACATGTCCATATATCCATCCAATTCTGCGTCTCATCTTCTTTATGCTGGTCTCAATACAGTGAGATTGTGATTTTGCAGCAGAGTGTATTTGACCCTTAAGGCACTCTTCTCATCATTCTCTTCACTTATTTTGTCGACCAGAAGAGTTGTCTCCCTACAGTGTACAGAAAAACAACAATTCGGTAAGTTGCAGTGCAGAAGGCCACAAGTACAGCACATCATTTACAGTAAAAATAGTATAAAATTAGATAGATCTACAAAATATATAGTTCTATTAATACACTGGCGACACACTTTATTCGAGCTCGGCTAGTCCCACGAATTCGGGTATACCCGGGTGTATTGAGGTTTGTGACTGTTTTCTGCCCGAGTGCATTGAGTTATTTTCCGGCAGGGATTGAAGCATTTTATTCCCGTTGGCTGCAATACTGCACAGTACATATATATATACTGCATTACAATTCATGAATTTCTGCCATCTGGTAGACACGCGAAGCATTGCAGCCTATTAAATCCTAATCATTATCATTTAACAGATCAGCCGCCCATCAGCCAGGCATGAACCCAGGCTGGGAAGGCAAATGCAACGGGGCTTGTCAGAGGTTAGGAGCGGCGCATTCCAGGTATCTGCCAGGTACATACCGGGTATTTGCTCGAATAAAGTGCGTCGGTGCAGTATGCAGCAATATAAACAATAGATATACTGTATTATATACTGTAGTTATATAAATATACCGAAAAAACTATAAAATTAGATAGATCTATACAATATATAGTTCTATTAATATGCAGCAATCTAAACAATAATAGATATACTGTATTTTATAGTTATATAAATATACTTACGAGTTAGTTACCATTGGTGTCCTCGTGCGTTGTTTGGTTTTTCCGTGTGCATGACAGCACACGGTGGTTGATGGCACAATGAGGCCAGAAGCAGCTAACCAGCGCTGGATATCTGCAATTCATTGTCCGCTCGTGTACATCTCCTTAATTCTCATGCTGAGATCCTTTGAAATCTTTTTAACAGGCATTGCTGCGAGTAGAAAGAAATACAAACACAATAATGTATATTCGATGTTTAGTCGATGTGTATTCAATGTGCAGTGAATCCACAAAATGGATGGTGTATTTATACATTAATGACTCACATTAGAGTACGCCCACTTTCAACACCTGTACCTCGTCGCCATGCATAAAGGTTTACACACTTTGAATAGCATCTCACTCGATGATCTGTATCTGAACTTGCCCTTGTCCAGATACTGCATTGTGCTATCTGCTTCCATGGATCAACCCCAATTCTACGGACGCAAGAAGCCACTCGCCTCTGCAGTGCCTATCACACAGAAAAAGCGAAAAGCGGCAGCCGTTTCCAAGCCAAGGCCAAAGCGACAGGCTAAGGCTAATAAAGAAAACCTTCTGTTAACCCCAAAGGCTAAGGGTTTTAATACACGTAAGCCTTATTATGTCAAGAAGATTTTCGGTGATGTACACTCAAGGCAAAACAAGTGGCATCCAACCCATCGAACCCGCAGGCCACTTCCTCGATTACACTTCAACGTCTCTGCCGCTGCTCTCCTGGAAATCTGCAGCCGATCTTCTCCACTACTCATCCACGACGCTGCCGCCGCTCTCCCGGAAACCCACAGCCCATCTTCTCCTCTGCTCTTCGACGCCGCTGCCGCTGGTGTCCCTGAAATCCACGGGTCACTTTCTCCATTACGCTTAGACGACTCTGCCGCTTCTCGCCCGGAAATCCGCAGGTCGCTTTCTCCAACCCTCTTCGACGACGCTGCCGCTTCTCTCCCGGAAATCCACAGGTCACCTCCTCCATCCTTCTTCGACGACGCCGTCGCTTCTCTCCAGAGAACCCCCATCTCATCCTCTGTCGCACCCATCCACCCATATGTCCATAGCAAACCATGCACAAGAACCAGCTCGTTCGACCGCATGCTGAATGGGTTAAGTGTGGATATCCCCTGGAACTCTACTATGCTGGTAAAGATAGATCTGCTTTTAGAAACCATGCTAAATATGGATCAACGGATGGAGGAGATGAATCAACGGATGGAGAAGATGGAGAAGATGGGTGGAGAAGATAGAGACTGACATAGTGGGGATACATAATTTGCTCGGTGTTCATGCCCCTGTATCCCCGACGCCGGAGCAGGAGGGTGGCATGGATGTGATGAATGGGACCTTCGACCGCCTTCCAACACCAAGCGCACCCCCTCCACCAGAAGAATTCATGTACATGTATGCCGTTGAGGAGGAGGATAACATGACAACCCCGTCAAGACCATGGCGGGAGACAACACGGCAACCAAGACAGGAGAAAAGCTTCCTCCCAGACAACCTACCCTCACCCACCGCCACAAGCACACCCGCTCCCAGAAGCACACCCGCTCCAAGAACCCAACCGACATACACTTGCATCGATACGGTGCCCGACATCATCCTGCGCGAGCTGACACCAGCACTCAGGGAGAAGTATAGGGTGATGAGTGCTGGTTTACCCCAGAAGTATGGCATGTTAATTTTTAAGCACCACGTGTCCTACTTGGTGTACTGCGGGTGGGCCAAAAATGTAAACTACAAAGGAAATCGTGAAAAAAGGGCGCTTCCTGAAAATTTAAGAAGGACTATTGTGGAGGAATTGCGGCGCTATTTTTCAATTTCAGATCCTTTAATGCAAATCGTTTGAGACTCCGTTAATGGCATTTTGCACCATACAAGGCATCGGCCCTGGAAGGACAATCTGGTGGGGAACGAATTTGCGTGACTGTTCAACTGTTATTTTTTGTAAATGTTTTCCCTTTCTGTACTTTAATAAAGGAGATGTTTTGTTTTTTAAATTTTATGAATAAAGAATTATTTTAATAACACCACACTGTTGTTCTGTACATGTTTTGACTTTCTGTACTTTAATAAAGGAGATGTTGCATGTTTTTACTTGTATTAATAAAGAAATGTTTTTACTTACTGTACACAAGACCTGCACAATTCCAGTCCCCGAGGGCCGCAAACAGGCCCAGTTTTAAAGGTTATCCTTAAAACAGGGCCTGTTTGCGGCCCTCGATGACTGGAGTTGTGCAGGCCTGACTAACTGTTCTGTACACCATCCTACTGTAAATGTTTTAACTTTCGTACATAAATGTTTTCACCAGCAGTAAACCATACACCTGTTAATGTTTTGAATTGCTGTACAGGCATACCCCGCATTAACGTACGCAATGGGACCGAAGCATGTATGTTAAGCGAAAATGTACTTAAAGTGAATCACTACCTTTTTCCCACTTATCGATGCATGTACTGTACTGCAATCGTCATATACGTGAATAACTAATGTAAATAACGCATTTGTAACAGGCTCTATATTCTCCCCGCTTGCGCACAGCTTCGGTACCGGTAGGGAGCCGGTATTGCTGTTCAGGAAGTGCTGACAGGCGCATGTGCAGGCTGCCGTTTGCCTATTGGACGATACTGTTGCGGCAGCTTTTATTCTAACAAATCACCGGTTTGTCCCTGGCTGGTACCTGGAATGCGACGCTGTTCACCTGGCGCATGCCGCGTTCACCTTGCGTTCCCAGCCACGGGTCATGCCCGGCTGATGCGTTTATTGATAATGGTTCAAATTTTAATAGGCTGCAATGCTTCGCGTGTCCGCCAGATGGCAGAAATTCATGAATTGTAATGCGCCGAATCAGTAATGTGTCGGCTTGCAGGTGTTTCGTTTAAAAAAGATTCTGTACCACAGTGTGCTATTGTAACTTGGCCTTGGCCTTGAGACTGAAGGAAGAGTTGCAAAAATGTATCAATTTAGGCTTTTCATATTAAAGAAAGACAAAGACCAGTTTCAGTTTCTGTTACACTATTCTCCAGAGACCCACCATGAGTGTTCAAGTGCAGCCCGCTTTCCAAAAACCCGACAGAAGTTACGCGTATTTGATATGGGCCGCGATTAATGCAACAGATGATAAGATGGCAACAGTTGCTCAAATTTATCAGTATTTTATCGAAAACTATGACTTTTACAAATTTTCGCCAACTCCTCATATGTGGAAGCATGCAGTAAGGAAAAGATTATGTAGCGATCCCTGTTTTCATCGTATTGAGCCCCAATTTGTTGGAGGGTATTGGTGTGTGTCACCGGATTTTTCCCGTATCTATGATCATGGAGGCGGCAAAAGGCGAAGGGTCATGTTAAAACCAACTAAGAAGCGACAGTCGCTGCCAAGCAATGCACCAGCACCAGCACCAGCACCGGCTTCCAATGACAGTCCCACTGTCAGTGACAACCCTGAGCCTGAATCGGATTTCGCGTGCAGTTTTGATGAAGCTTGCATGTACCTAAGCAATTTCCAGCCTCACCTGATGACTACAGGTGGATTAGTCCCGCTGCAAACTATCGACGTGGATGATGAAGAAAGCTGGACTGGCAGTGGACCAGCGCTGGCACCAGCTGAATGGGAAATTCAATGGTGAGTACTGTATTGTTGCCGTATTTTTTTGGTTGGGCTGGCTGGGTACTTCTTTAGGGGGCTGATTAATTACTGTACATTAAAACTTTTCTTTTTGTTTTTCCTCAGAAAAGAAAACGGCTAATGGGGGGATTTCGATGGATAATATTGTACTGTATGCTGATGTTTTCCGGCCATACAGTATACTGTGTAATAAACCCGAATAAACAAAACTATGCATTTATTCTACATGTTCAGTGTCGTTTCATTATGTGTCTTCTACAGTATACTGTAAAGTGGTATACAGTGCCTAACATCTATGGGCAAAAATAATTTTATTTCTAGGTGCCCTAGAACAGAAGTTCCCACGCCAATTGCCCGTGAACTTGACCGAGGCCCTAAGTAGTTCCCACGCCAATTGCGCGAAAATAATGTAAAATAATCCGTTCTGTGGGTCTGAGCGGGTTGAAATTCGCCTGGTCCTCATGCGGGAGGACCCTTGCCATAGTGGCAAAATATCAGCCTTGCACGACCCCCGGAACCGGAGATACCAAAAGACAGTTTAAAAGCACATTACCAAAGTGGCTTTTTTTCTGCCATGCAAGTCAATGGCAGAAACCTGAACTTTAACATTACCCTGACTCCATTCTGTTGCCACGAGAGGGTCGCAATTTGCCATGCAATCCTGCCGCAACTAGGACTACATGGTGACTGAATCTGAGCCCTCTAGGTTGAACAGAAACGGAGTTGTGGGTTCCAGGTTTCTGCTCATTCTGACTTAGCCGGTTCAAAGCTTTCTCTGCCATTACGCTCAATGGTAGGACCCTCCTCGCCGGCGTGACCCTTTCTCGCCGCCATTACTGCTCGGACCCTGTTGGGGTCAAGTGAGGGGGTTCCTAACATCTAGGGGCAAAATTTTATTTCTAGGTGCCCTAGAACAGAAGTTCCCACGCCAATTGACCTAGTTCCCATGCCAATTGCCCTAGTTCCCACACCAATTGCGCGACCAGGCAGTAAAAAAACAGTGCAGCAAGCCTCGACATTTGTTACTCTGTATTTTGTTATACAGTACTATCAAAGGAGCAAATGGAAACAATGCACAGTACAGTAAGACAAATCAACATGTTCTTTTATTGGTGCAGTCAGTTCAAAAACATTTATTTACAAACACAGTACAATGTTGAAGCATTTTAAGTAACATCTCCTTTATTAAAGAAACACAGTACTGTATACAGTTCAGTACAGTGGGATGGTGCGCAACACTGTCAGTCAGACCTGCACCAGTTCAGTCCTAGAGGGCAGCAAACAGGGCAGGTTTTCAGGGCAACATTGAAAACCGTGCCTGTTTGCGGCCCTCAGGGACTGGAGTTGTGCATGTCCTGTGTAAAAAAACACACAACAACATCTCCTTTGTTTAAGTACAGCAGGTGCTGTAGGGCAAAACATGTACAGTACAATACAGTTTAGCACAACAGTATGCTCTCACTGAAAGTCCTCCACGTTGTTCAGACATGGCCGATTCCTTGCATGGCGCAAGTCAATGGCAGAAACCTGAACTTTAACATTACCCTGACTCCGTTCTGTTGCCACGAGATGGTCGCAATTTGCCATGCAATCCTGCCGCAACTAGGACTACATGGTGACCGAATCTGAGTCCTCTAGGTTGAACAGAAACGGAGTTGTGGGTTCCAGGTTTCTGCTCATTCTGACTTAGCCGGTTCAAAGCTTTCTCCGCCATTATGCTCAATGGTAGGACCCTCCTCGCCGGCGTGACCCTTTCTCGCCGCCATTACTTCTCGGACCCTGTTGGGGTCAAGTGAGGGGCTTCCTAACATCTAGGGGCAAAATGAATTTTATTTCTAGGTGCCCTAGAACAGAAGTTCCCATGCCAATTGACCTAGTTCCCACGCCAATTGCGCGCTCATTGCTCTTTTTTTACAATGTTGCCGATCTTGCGGCTTTGCGGTCAGGCAGTAAAAAAACAGTGCAGTAAGCCTCTACATTTGTTACACTGTCAAAGGAGCAAATGGAAACAATGTGAGGCAATTCAACATGTTCTTTTATTGGTGGAGTCAGTACAAAAACATTTATTTACAAATACTGTACAATGTTGAAACATTTAAAGTGCACAGCAATTCTGACCATCAACACACAATAATACATACTGCAGTCTTTATTAAATTCTTCTGTCACAAAACATTTGTAAAACATGGAGATACCTGAAAAATGGACGTTTATACTGTATGAATAATAATTTATAATACAGTATACAGTATATGCAGTATATATACTGTATTTGGGGGTTGTCTTTGGGGGTTTATTCATCTAATTATTATGATGAACTGCCTTTTGAAATTACAGTGCTGTTAACTATTTCAGCCACACACCTCCAGAGTTTTAAATCCCTCCCCAGCCAAGCGTCAATCGGCTGAGTCACCCTATCCTACCAACACCCTCTCCCCACTGGGTCGTTAACCTTCTGCATATTGCCATTGTATTCTTAATCCGCCCATAGCCGAGCTACAAACACTCAGTACGCCTGCGTCTAATCACACCATCCCCCTCCCCCAACCCTTAGAGGCTTGTTGTTTTAACGGTAACGCTTTGGAAAATCCCCTCTCGAATTTGAAATGTAAATCTGATGTGCACAGCACTGTGATAATTGAGAGTAAACTGATACTGTATTTCATCAGGGTGTGAAAACATTTGTCAGTCAGTATGGTTTACAGTCACATGTTTTAAAAACAATACAGTACATTCTTTAATATTTTTAAAATAAAAATATATAAATATATAAGTATAATTTAAAATAATCCGTTCTGTGGGTCTGAGCAGGTTGAAATTCGCCTGGTCCTCATGCGGGAGGACCCTTGCCATAGTGGCAAAATATCAGCCTTGCACGACCCCCGGAACCGGAGATACCAAAAGACAGTTTAAAAGCACATTACCAAAGTGGCTTTTTTTCTGCCATGCAAGTCAATGGCAGAAACCTGAACTTTAACATTACCCTGACTCCATTCTGTTGCCACGAGAGGGTCGCAATTTGCCATGCAATCCTGCCGCAACTAGGACTACATGGTGACCGAATCTGAGCCCTCTAGGTTGAACAGAAACGGAGTTGTGGGTTCCAGGTTTCTGCTCATTCTGACTTAGCCGCATCAAAGCTTTCTCCGCCATTACGCTCAAAGGTAGGACTCTCCTCGCCGGCGTGACCCTTTCTCGCCGCCATTACTGCTCGGACCCTGTTGGGGTCAAGTGAGGGGGTTCCTAACATCTAGGGGCAAAATGAATTTTATATCTAGGTGCCCTGGAACAGAAGTTCCCATGCCAATTGACCTAGTTCCCACGCCAATTGCGCGACCAGGCAGTAAAAAAACAGTGCAGCAAGCCTCGACATTTGTTACTCTGTATTTTGTTATACAGTACTATCAAAGGAGCAAATGGAAATAATGCACAGTACAGTAAGACAAATCAACATGTTCTTTTATTGGTGCAGTCAGTTCAAAAACATTTATTTACAAATACAGTACAATGTTGAAGCATTTTAAGTAACATCTCCTTTATTAAAGAAACACAGTACTGTATACAGTACAGTACAGTGGGATGGTGCGCAACAGTGTCAGTCAGACCTGCACCAGTTCAGTCCTAGAGGGCAGCAAACAGGGCAGGTTTTCAGGGCAACATTGAACACCGTGCCTGTTTGCGGCCCTCAGGGACTGAGTTGTGCAAGTCCTGTGTAAAAAAACACACAACAACATCTCCATTGTTTAAGTACAGCAGGAACTGTAGGGCAAAACATGTATAGTACAATACAGTTCAGCACAACAGTATGGTCTCACTGAAAGTCCTCCACGTTGTCCAGGTATGGCCGATTCCTTGCATGGCGCAAAACGCCATTAATGCAGTCTCGAACGCCTTTCATTACAGGATCTGTAACTGCATAAAAGCACCGCATTTCTTCCACAATGTTTTACCTTAAATTGACAGGAAGCGCCTTTTTAACACGATTTCCTTCGTAGTTCACTTTGAACACCCACTCGCACTACAACGTGTAGGGAACATGGTGCTTAAAAATGATCAAGACATACTTGTGTGGTACACAAGCACTCATCACCCTATACTTCTCCCTGAGCCCCGGTGGCAGATCGCACAGGGTGATGTCGGGCATGGTTTCGATGCGAGTGGGTGTAGGTCTTTTGGGAACGGGTGTGCTTGAGGCGACGGGCGATGGTAGGTTGTCTGGGAGGAAGCTTTCCTCCGGTCGTGGTCGCCGTGTTGTCTCCTGGCGTGTTCTTGACGGGATTGTCATGTCCTCCTCAACGGCATACATGTACACTGCATCTTGTGGTGGACGGGGGGGCGCTTGGTGATGGAAGGGGGTTGAAGGTCCCATTCATCACATCCATGTCACCCCCCTGCTCCGGCGTCGGGGAAACAGGGGCATTAGCACCGAGCAAATAATGTATGCCCGCAATGTCAGCCTCTATCTTCTCCATCCGTTGATCCATCTGTTGTTCCATTTGTAGCATCCGTTGCTCCACATTTAGCATTGTCTCCAGAAGCAGATCTATCTTTGCTAGCACAATAGAGTTCCCGGGGAGATCCACACTTTTCCCATTCAGCATCCGGTCTAACGAGCTGCTTCTTGTGCATGGCGTCTAGACATCTGGGGGGATGGGTGCAATGGAGGATGAGATGGGGGTTCCATGGACAGAAGCGGCATCGATGGAGAGTGGAGGAGGTGACCTGTGGATACCCGGTAGAGGAGAAGCGGCAGCGTCGTCGAAGAGGGATGGAGAAGGTGACCTTTCGATTTCCGGGCGAGAAGCAGAGTTGTCTAAGAGCAAAGGAGAAAGTGACCCGTGGATTTAAGAGGCGGCAGCGTCGTCAGATGGAACCGGAGAAGATGGGGGTGGAGAAGACGGGATGAAGATTTCCAGGATAGCTACAGCAGAGTCGTCGAAGCATATGGGAGGAAGTGGTCTGCGGATTCGATGGGTTGGCTGCCAATCGTTTTGTGTCGAGAGTACATCACCGTATATCTTCTTCACATAATGAGGCTTACGTCTAAGAAAACCCTTAACCTTTGGGGTCAGCAGAAGGTTTTCTTTATTGGGTTAGCCTGTCGCTTTGCCCTTGGCGTGGAAACGGCAACCGCCTTTCGCTTTTTCAGCGTGACAGTCACGGCAGAGGTGAGTGGATTCTTGCGTCCTTAGAAACGGGATTGCTCCATGGAAGCAGGTGGCACAATGCAGTACAGTATCTGGACAAGGGCAAGTTCAGATAAAGATCATGGAGTGGTGGGCTATGCAAAGTGTGTGACCTTTTATGCATGGCAACCAGGTACAGGTGTTGAAAGTGGACGTACTCTAATGTGAGTCATTACCGTATAAATACACCATTCATTTTGTGGATTGACTGCACATAGAATACACATCGACTAAACATCGAATATACATTCTTGTGTTTGTATTTCTTTCTACTCGCAGCAATGCCTGTTAAAAAGATTTCAAAGGATCTCAGCATGCGAATTAAGGACATGTACAGTAGAGGCAACTCTTATTCGAACAAAAACCAGTGGCAATTCCCCCAAAAAAACAGGAAACACCCAGGTACATTCTGAATACATGCCTTAAACTTTCCTTAAACTAGCCCCAGCATTTCTGCATTGATTAATGGCCTATCAGATTAACAGCGGGGGTCCCTGGCAGTCCCATTCAAACTGCTGTGTTAATCCTATGGGTCGTTAGTCAATGCAGAAATTCCTCAAACTAGCCCAGAACATACCCAGCACATACCCAGCACATACCCAGAATGTAACCCGGCTAGTTTACGGCAAATGCTAGAATAAACGTTGCCTCTACTGTACACGAGCGGACACCGAATTGCTGCTATCCAGCACTGGTTAGCTACTTCTGACCTCGTTGTGCCATCAAGCACTGTGTGCTATCATGCATACGGAAAAAACAGAGACTGCAAAAGGGCACCAAGGGTAACTAAAGCGTAAGTATATTTATAAACTTAACAAAAAAAATATAGAAAACTGTACTGTACATCTACAGTACAGTTCTGTATCTACTGTAATACTGTTGTTATTTCTGTTGATTATATTACAACATACAGTAGTTTGTCTATTTATATTTATAGTACAGCAGTATACATTTTTTGTATATTTCAATTAATTTTACAACGGTAAATATAGGATGTATATTTATATTTATATTACAACAGTATATTTATTTTGTATATTTATATTTATAGTACAACAGTATACAGGCATACCCCGCATTAACGTACGCAATTGGACCGGAGCATGTATGTAAAGTGAAAATGTAGTTAAAGTGAAGCACTACCTTTTCCCACTTATCGATGCATGTACTGCACTGCAATTTTCATACGTGCATAACTGATGTAAATAATGCATTTGTAACAGGCTCTATAGTCTCCCCGCATGCGCATAGCTGCGGTACAGGTAGGGAGCCGGTATAGCTGTTCAGGACGTGCTGACTGGCGCATGCGTGAGCTGCCGTTTGTCTATTGGGCGATATGTACTTACTCGCGAGTGTAGTTAAAGTGAGTGTCCTTAAAGCGGGGTATGCCTGTATATATTTTGTTATTTATATTTTTAGTACAGCAGTATACATTTTTTGTATATTTCAATTAATCTTACAATGGTATATATAGGATGTATATTTATATTTATATTACAACAGTATATTTATTTTGTATATTTATATTTATAGTATAGTGGTAAAGTGAACACAGGCGCAAACAAATAAAAAGTGGACACTAATAATAAGTGATTAAACAAAAACTTAAATAAGTGAAAAATGTGATAAAATTTAAGTAAATACAGTTTCACCCCCTGCTCTGGAACCCACTGGAAGGGGTAATCTTCACTCTTCCCCTACAGTAAGAGCAAAACACACAAAATCCACGGGGAGCATGTGGAGGAAACAAAATTAAATTTAAGTGCAGCAAAAATGACAATGTGAAAAAAGCCTTCAATTGACTTGGCTCTAATGAATTGACTACTTACAAGATGTAAGAGTCAAAAAGGCAGGGTTGACTCAAACGGTCAGAGGTAAGTGGATGATGCAGTTGTCATCAAAGTGGATCAGGTCCCCAGGATCACGTACCCCAATTCTAACAATAAAAAACGGGCATATCACACTGCATTAGTGTAGGAAGATTTTAGCCAGCTGGCTCACCGTCCCACAACGTTCCCCCACTCCTCCGCCTCAGCCTCCGGTCAGCTGTTTAGACTGCTCCGATTGGCGTGTGACGTCACTTCCGGTTTCGTCGCTCGGTGAGGGCTGGATCCTCCTGCAACTCCTCTGCTGTATGCTCCTCTCTGAATAAGACTCCCACTCTACGCGTTTCGAAAGCGACTGCTTTCTTCCTCAGGAGTGTCCTGAGTGTCACTATATATATATGTTAGTTCAAAATAGATCCACGATTAAAAATAAAGAAGGTCAAAACACAAAAAAGGACACTCTTAATGTGGCTTTCATTACAGACTTTAATTCGGTTCATAGAGACATTGAAAAGGTTTTTAACAAACACTGGGGTATATTGTGCAATGATCCCATTTTGGGATCACATCTTGACGTCAAACCACGATTTATTTACAGGGGAGCAAAAAATATCAAAAACTTGTTAGCTCCTAATGATGTTTTTATAAGTAAGAGCAATACTACATCGAAAAAGAACTGGCTAGGGCCTAAACCAAAAGGCAACTATATCTGTGGTAATTGCACGATTTGTAAATACCAACATCCTGACAAACACCCTTTTTATTCAAAAGTAACGAAGGAAGTTTTTAATATTGATGACTTTATTCTATGTACCTCTACACATATTGTATACCTATTGGAATGTGCATGTGGGTATCAATATGTAGGCAGAACCAAACGCAGCCTTAAAGTTCGGATTCAGGAACATGTCAGAAATATTAAAAATGGTTTTGAAAAACATAGTGTATCTAGACACTTCCTGATACACCATAATAAAGATCCGTCAAGTCTCACTTTTAAGGGGATTCAGTTGATTCCTGTAAATAGAAGAGGAGGGGACAGAGTTAAAACATTGTCTTCTAAAGAGACATATTGGATACATAAGTTAGATACTATGTCCCCTAAGAGGTTAAATGAGGATGTGGATATTTGGGCACTTTATTGAATCTTTAGCTCACCACCCCTCTGTACCTAGGGGATGTATCATTTATCTCTGTATCTCTGTTTTCCTTTCTTTATCCTACGCTTTTTTCTAGTTACATCTTTTTATGCAAGTAATGATGGTGTCTATTTTAAGTCGACTAATATTGTGTTTCTTTTATTCCAGCATGTTTTTAATTATTTATGCTAGGTTTTGTCTATATGTAAGTTTATATTAAATAGGTATTGTTTTGTTTTTTTTGTTAATAAAGTTGTTGTTTTAAAAGTAAACTACACATCTTCCCTATCACGCAGACTATTACCTATTATAGATGATTGGTCTATCCCTAATTGGTTGACCAATAAGGTATCTATGTGAGGTATTTAAGACCTCTGGGTAATGGCCTAATTATTCCCTGAAGAAGTAGTTAATTCTACGAAACTAGTTGGATGTAACATTCTATTGCCTTATATCTGCTTACATTGGCCTTTGTCTATGTATTGGCCTGTCCTGTTTTTATTTCATACTGTGTGCTGTTTTGGACACTTGTGAGAGACTTTGTAAGACTGTTCAAACTTCCCTATTGAATCCACCACTGCTGCATCGTGGCACGCTGAGGGCACCCCAGCAAGCTGCGTTTTAACCTCTGTGCAGAGGATACACCTGCCGAGGTACAGGAGCAGCTTCATATCGGCCAGGAAGCAGGAGCGATTTCACCGAGCCCCAGTACCAGCTGCTGAACCTGGCTGCATGAAGGGAAATCCCCTTGGGAGTGAAAAGACTGACGTCCTGCCCCAGAATCAACTGAGCTGCAGCAGCAGAGGGAAGCAAGCACCTGAATCTACAGCTAACAGCTGTCGAGTGGTAAACAGTGTGATACACACTACATGCCTTTTACCAACTTTTTTCATGTACGCAGATATATTACCCCCTTTTTAATTCTATAATATATTGTTGAATTTGCTTCACTATTTGGCGTTGTGCGCTGTTTTCTTTTGTTTCCATTACATTTATATACATTTTATATTGCTGCATATTAATAAACCAATATAATTTCTTTACATTGTAGGGAGACAACTGTTCTGGTGGACAAAATAAGTGAGGAGAATGATGAGAGGAGTGCATTAAGGGTTAAAAACACTCTGCAGGAAAAGCACAATCTGACTGTATCCGAGACCAGCATAAAGAAGATGAGACGCAGCATTGGATGGAAATATGGACGTGTGAGGTTAGTACTGGACAGTACAGGAGGTAAAAGTGTTGTTTCGCAAACTGTACTGCACTGTGTCGCAATTTTTTTTTATTCCTTGTCATTACAGAGTGTACCTTATGATACGGGACGCAAACAAAATCAAAAGAGTGCTCCAGGCCCAGGCATGGATCGACAGCGGGGAGACTTTCCAGGATTGCATCTTCACTGATGAGTCTACTGTATCGCTGGAGAGATATGCAAGATTTGCGTTCCACAAAAAAGGCAGCATATCTTTGAAGCCGCGGCAAAAACACCCTGTGAAGCTGCATGTGTGGGGTGCCATCACTAGACGTGGACCGGGATGCATTGTCATTTTGAAGGTAAAATGTATCAAATATAATGTCGCCTAATGCACTGTACTTGACTAGTGTTGCCTTACCGTATGCACTGTACTGTACTATTGTGCAGTTTTTTTAGCACTTTTCTTTTCTTGCTATAGGAATCATGAATAAAGCTTTCTTCCAAGACAACATTGGGCCCGAGATACAATACATCACACGCGACTTCCCCAATGGTCACCGCTTCTACCAGGACAACGATCCCAAGCACACCGCATCAACGGCGCATATCCTTGAGCGCGGCTTCAACTGGGTGAAGACGCCAGCGGAGTAAGTGCAGTAGACCATGTCCCATTTTTGTTCCCCACTGTTTTTAGCTCTTAAACCAATTGTCCTTTCTTTCCAATGACAGATCGCCAGACTTCAATCCGATCGAAATGGTCTGGCATCAGCTGAAGGACCATATCCGGAAAGTGGCGAAACCCTCCAAAAAGGACGAGTTGTTAAAAGGCATAATGAGTTTTTGGAACGATGTACTCACTGTGGAACGCTGCAATAAATATATAGACCATATTGCCACTGTGTTGCCCATTGTCATCGCGCGTAATGGGCAAGCATCAGGAAAGTAGTACTGTGCTGTAGTATTGTAAGTACAGTATGATACAGGTAAGTATAGCACATATTTTTTCTTTCCTGATAGTAAGAGTATACAGTAGTTAGTTTTTTCTTTACAGAGAGAGCAGCACCAGCCATCAGGTTACAGTACATAGAATTTAACAGTAGTCAAAGTATACAGTAGTTCCAGTATGGTATACAGTAGACTAGTTTGACAGTACTACAGTTACTGCCTAATAACTGCTCCATTTTTTTCTTTCCAGAGAAAGCTGCACCAGCCACCTACAGTAGTTCTGCCATAATACAGTACAGTACGCACATACAGTACAGTACAGTACAGTAACTGCACTAATTTTTGGTTTTCTTGTCATTCCAGGAAAAAGGGTGGCCTAGGGGGAGATGGGGGCATTGTGTCCAGTCAAATCTGCTTGTACAGTCAAATGTACAGTATATAAACAGCAGTAATAAAGTACACAAAACCTCTCCTCTCTCAATGAACTGCACACAGAATGAGGAAAAGATAAGGACGGAAAAAATAATTTTACTTTACAGTATATAGTATATACAGTATATTATACAGTACATTACAGTACTGTACTGTATATATTATTAAATAATATTCTTATAAATGTGCATTACTCATGTTTCCCCATGTTTTACAAATGTTTTACAAATGGTTATCCAATTTCAAGCTGCCAATAGAACTTAATAAAGACTGCATTATGTATTATTCCTGATTATTTTTATATTTGTATTTTTTGGTTCCTGATAAAATAAAATAAATATTTATTCACTATCCTGCGAATCATAATCATTGACAGCCACCCCTTACTGTGCACCAATGAATAAGAATGTTTTGTAAATGTTTCTCCGATTCAACCCGCTCAGACCCACAGAACGGATTATTTTAAATTATACTTATATATTTATATATATGTATTTTAAAGATATTAAAGAATGCACTGTATTGTATTTAAAACATGTGACTGTAAACCACACTGACTGACAAATATTTTCTCACCCTGATGAAATACAGTATCAGTTTACTCTCAATTCTCACAGTGCTGTGCACATCAGATTTACATTTCAAATTCGAGAGCGGATTTTCCAAAGCGTTACCGTTAAAACAACAGGCCTCTAAGGGTTGGGGGAGGGGGATGGTGTGATTAGACGCAGGCGTACTCAGTGTTTAAAGCTCGGCTATGGGCGGATTAAGAATACAATGGCAATATGCAGAAGGTTAACGACCCAGTGGAGAGAGGGGGTTGGTAGGATAGGGTGACTCAGCCGATTGACGCTTGGCTAGGGAGGGATTTAAAACTCTGGAGGTATGTGGCTGAAATAGTTAACAGCACTGCAATTTCAAAAGGCAGTTCATCATAATAATTTGTTGAATAAACCCCCCAAAACAACCCCCAAATACAGTATATATACTGCATATATTGTATACTGTATTATAAATTAATATTCACACAGTATAAACGTCCATTTTTCAGGTATCTCCATGTTTTACAAATGTTTTGTGGCAGAAGAATTTAATAAAGGCTGCAGTATGTATTATTGTGTGTTGATGGTTAGAATTGCTGTGCACTTTAAATGTTTCAACATTGTACAGTATTTGTAAATAAATGTTTTTGTACTGACTCCACCAATAAAAGAACATGTTGAATTGCCTCACATTGTTTCCATTTGCTCCTTTGACAGTGCAACAAATGTAGAGGCTTACTGCACTGTTTTTTTACTGCCTGACCGAAAAGCCGCAAGATCGGCAACATTGTAAAAAAAGAGCAATGAGCGCAATTGGCGTGGGAACTAGGTCAATTGGCGTGGGAACTTCTGTTCTAGGGCACCTAGAAATAAAATTCATTTTGCACCTAGATGTTAGGAACCCCCTCACTTGACCCCAACAGGGTCCGAGCAGTAATGGCGGCGAGAAAGGGTCACGCCGGCGAGGAGTGTCCTACCATTGAGCGTAATGGCGGAGAAAGCTTTGAACCGGCTAAGTCAGAATGAGCAGAAACCTGGAACCCACAACTCCGTTTCTGTTCAACCTAGAGGGCTCAGATACGGTCACCATGTAGTCCTAGTTGCGGCAGGATTGCATGGCAAATTGCGACCCTCTCGTGGCAACAGAACGGAGTCAGGGTAATGTTAAAGTTCAGGTTTCTGCCATTGACTTGCATGGCAGAAAAAAGCCACTTTGGTAATGTGCTTTTAAACTGTCTTTTGGTATCTCCGGTTCCGGGGGTCGTGCAAGGCTGATATTTTGCCACTATGGCAATGGTCCTCCCGCATGCGGACCAGGCGAATTTCAACCCGCTCAGACCCACAGAACGGATTATTTTAAATTATATTCGCGCAATTGGCGTGGGAACTACTTAGGGCCTCAGTCAAGTTCACGGCCAATTGGCGTGGGAACGTCTGTTCTAGGGCACCTAGAAAAAAAATTCATTTTGCCCCCAGATGTTAGGAACCCCCTCACTTCACCCCAACAGGGTCCGAGCATGTACAGTACTGTACTTTAAAATAAATTAAATATGCAATTTTACTATTACTGCGCGCGCACGCCCAGACTGTGTAGGTTGAACCGCGAAGGTATTAGACTTTAAAGACAACAGTTCGCAAACGCCCCCATGCATTTTTACACGGCATTGCAGAATTGCAGACAGCGGGAATAAAATGCTTAAATCACGGCGCGAAAATAACGCAATACACTCCGGGCGAAAACAACACAAAACCGCACATCACTGGGATATTCTGACATTCGCGGAGCTAGCCGAGTTAGAAAAAAGTTGGTCACCACTGTATGTCCTTGCTCGCGAGTGTACTTAAAGAGAGTGTCCTTAAACCGGGGTATTCCTGTTCACTTAAAATGTTTTTAAATTGTATTTGTAAATAAATGTTTTTGTACTTACAACACCATTAAAATAAAATGTTGATTTGTTTTAAATTGTTCCATTGTCTCCTTTTATACTGTAACAAAACACAGTGTTTCTAGAACATACTGTACAGTACTGTCAATGCATACTGTACAGTACTGTACTGTATACTGTAGGCATGCTCAGCACTGTACAGTACATCACAAGAGTATTAAAACAATACATGCTGTACGGGTATAAAATACACATATGTACTGGAATACATGTAGAATAAATGCATACTTTAAATTTTTCGGGTTTATTATACAGTATATAAAAAAAAAGTATTGTATACGGTCTGAAAACAACAGCATACTGTTTCAGGTTTTCTATGAAGCCCTCAGATACAGTATTCTATCCTAATCAATAACAACAGCCACTAAACTGTAGACTCCGGTACGTGGTTATTTAAATCAGATTCAGCAATGTGCAGGCATTGTAACACAAAGCGATATTATCCATCGAAATCCCTCCATTTGCCGTTTTCCCATGAGATGACAAAGTTTTCTTTTCTGAGGAAAAACAAAAGTACAAGTTTTACTGTAATGGTCAGTCAGTCCCCTAAAGAAGTTCCCACAGTCAGTCCCACCAATAATTTTCTCGGGGGGCATCTCCTTTTCACATGCTCATGCGCCTACTGTCGATGTGATGACACGCATATGCATTTCAAGGAGGTTCCAATGCACATGCGCCTAGTTCCACCAATGCGCATTGTTCCACCAATTGTTCAGAATCGACTGTAGAAGCTGCTCAGCCAATGATATTGCTTACAGGAGAATCGCTTGACTGTACATTGATATTGATATTTCAAAAACAGAATAAAATACGGCAACATTACTCACCATAGACTTTGCCAATCAGCTGGCGCCGAGCCACTGCCAGTCCCGTATTCTTGATTATACACGTAGTTGACAGGTGACAGCGGGACTACTACACCTGTTGTCAGCTGATGAGGCTGGAAACCGCTTAGGTACATGCAAGCTTGCTGGAATCTGTACGCGAAATCCGGCTCAGGCTGCAGGTATCCGGGCGGGGACAGACAGCAAGGGTTGTCGGTCACCAGGTTTTCACTGACGGTCGGACCGTTATTGGAAGCCGGTGCTTGTGCTGGCGCATTGCTTGCCTGCGACTGATGTTTCTTACTTGGTTTTAACATGACCTTTTGCCTTTTGAAGTCTCCATGATCATAGATACGGGAAAAATCCGGTGATACACACCAATACCCTCAATAACATCGGGATCAATACGAAAAAACATGGCTCGATACATAACTTTTTCCTTATTGCACGCTTCCACACATGAGCATCTGGTGAAAATTTGTAAAAGTCATAGTTTTTGATAAAATACTGATACATTTGACCAACTGTGGCCATCTTATCATCTGTTGCATTAATCGCGGCCCATATTAAATAAGTGTACGTTCCGTCTGGTTTTTGGAACACGGACTGCAGTTGTGCACTCATGTCAGGACTATCAGGACTCTCAGGACAATAAAACAAGACCAGACACTGTGCTTGTATTTTTTAATATGAAAAGCCTAAATTGATACATTATTGTAACTTCTTCAGTCCCAAGGCCAATTTACAATGGACCACTGTGGTATATAAGGGTCATCAATGGGACAGTTGGCATCCCCAAGGAGAAGAACAGGGGAGTCTGAGAAGAGAAAGAAAGAGAGCCAGGATTCAAAGTGGGAGAGAAAGGCAGAAGGGGATAAGAAGAGGTAGGTCGGCGATAGATGACCGCCACGTGGACCGGGAGAGGAGAGAAGATCTTGACTGTGTTAGCCTCAAAGGGAGGGAAAAGCAAGAGAGGGAGGAATAAGAAGGGTATGGTAACGGCAGAGAGAGGAGAGGAGGAGTATCACGCCTCCATCCCTGCCATCCAGGTGTGGAGTGTGGGAGAAAGAGAGGGCAGCTTCCAGAGCAGAGTCAGACTGAGTGAGCCTGGTCTCAGTATTAACCAATAGGAGTAGAGAGTGAGAGAGAAAGAAGATGAGAGCATGTAGGAATATGGCAGGGACCAGGATTGAGAGAGATATCCCCAGAAGTAAAGAGGAGAAGCATGGACAGAAAGAAAATACGTGAGGAGGATTTGTAGGGGTGTGTTTTAGTGTAGTGGGTATAGCTTTGTTGTGTCAGATGGCGCAGGTAAGAAAGGAGTTCAAATGAACAATGAAACTGTCCTGCGCTACGATGTACAGCCACAGCACCCGTTGGTGTCAGTATAAGCCACTTGGGAGCGGAGTGAGAGGGGCAAATGTAGACCACTAAGCTGGATCGGGGCTGGGGGGGGGAATTCCTTACCTCTAGATGCTCTCCGATCTGGGTCCTGCTCTCTTCTTACCTCCGCTGCTCCTGCGTGCGACCGTGAGAGTTGTAGAGTAGATTTTGGAGAAGGTCCGGCGCTACTGGAAGAATCTCTGAAGAATTACAACCAATTAAATCCGAACCATTATCAATAAACACATCAACCGCGGTTGTGAATGCAACATGAATGTGGTATTAATGCGCTATGAATGCGGCATGAACGTGGTGAAGTGCAGTGAAGTGCATGGCATTTGGAAAAAATCCCCGAAAAAATTCGGAGATGTTGGAGTATAAACGGGGCCGCGGCTGTTTGAAGCTACCTGTGGCTCCTGAATACACAAAAGCCTGAGTGAAAATGGATGCTGGTCCCCAGGAGAGTGAAACCAGCAGGAGGAGCCATGAAGGTTGTGGCGATGGAAGAATAGAAGAAATATCCAGAGAACATTCCTCTATCTTCACTGGGTATTGGGGTTTTCCTGATTTAGGACAGTCTCTGCCATGGTGAACTTTGAGCACAGGGTACAGGCACAGCCCCCTGAAATGTCTCCTAATTCTCTCCTGCTCAGGTAACTTGGTATCACCTAATTGCATCAGTTCCTCCTCAGGGAGAGGTGTAGAAAGGGGAGTCTGAAAGTGGGGTGCAAGCCAGATTTTAGGGGTCCTTGAGAGCTGGTCTCGCTCGGTCTGTTGTTCCCGCATCTGGGGATTCATTCTGATACAGAGAGCAATTAATTACTCCAGATCATTGAAGGTGTCCCGGCAAGTTAGTACATCCTTTAACCCCTCAGAAATCCCCTGCCAAAATTCTGCCAGCAAAGCTTCATTGTTCCAGCCTGTCTCTGCGGCAAGGGTTTGGAATTCAATGGCATACAGGCCCACAGTACGGATTCCTTGCCGGATTCGAAGGTGCAAATCAGAAGAGACGCGACCGGCAGCTCCAAAAACTTTTTGAATGTTTGGAGAAAGGCAGCGTAGTCATTAATCAGTGGAGATTCCTTTTCCCAGGGGGGAAGTCCCAGGCCAATGCCTCATCTGTCAGTAGAGAAATGAGGTAGGCTAACCTGGATCGATTAGTGCTAAACATGGAGGGCTGGAGTTTGAACTGAATCGAACATTGTTTCAAAAATTCTCTACAAGTCATAGGGTCCCCTCCATAACATGGTGGCATCGGGATTCGTGGCTCTCTGGGCATAGGAGATGACATAACAGGTGGCGGGGAAGCTGCTAGCTGTGGTGGTGCAGGGGTAGAACCCAACTGAAATGTATCCAGCCGGATGATAATGTCCTGACCTCGGTTTGAAATGAATGTCATCTGTTGGTTTTGCTGTGCGAGGCGTGTCTCATGATCTCCAAGTAGTTCCCTTGGAGAGATACGGCTCGCGCTACCACTGTGGGATCCATGTTTGGCCAAGCAAAATGTGACGGTACTCGAGGTGCAAGTCGAGGAGGCAAGCAGAGGTCAGGAAAGGCGAAAGGCAGTGAGATCAGGTCACGGTCCAGGGTCAGCAACAGGAATTCAAACAGGTAAGAGGATAAAAAAGAAGCAGAGGTCCCAAAATGGGGCCGTCACGTCCATAATGGCTCCGTGCCTCCATGGGTTACTTAACGTGCCTTCCTTTCCTTCTTACCACCACGAGGTTTGGTGGATTTGCGCGCGAATCAACAAGGGGAGGGGCTAATGGGGCGGGCTATTTAAGCCCAGCGCTTGCAGAAACTGATCACTGATTCTGTTTTCCCACCCACCCATCCCATTGAGAATGTAATGTTGTGTTGTGTCTAACTATATGTTATGAATTTGTTAGCAGATCCATCGTTGCAGCTATGGCGGAACTGTCAGGCCAGTCATCATAGGGACACCGTGAATACCCGAAAAGGGGCTCTATCTGATGCGGATGGGCCGCCAGGTAACGGTTCCCCTGAAAAGATTGTGCGGGCTGGAGGCGCCAACGCAGGCGGTCAGGCGCTGTATCCTTGGCACCAATCTTAGGCAGCTGGGCTCTATCCTATGCGCGTAGGCCCAGGCAGCTCTGATAAGGGGGACCTAGGGGCCGTGGAGAGTGTCTCTCGCGGCAGAGAGTGTCTCTCCCAGTGAACGGTAGACGGGGGCCATGGAGAGTGTCTCTCGCGGTGGAGAAAGTCTCTCCCAGTGAACGGTAGACAGGGGCCATGGAGACTGTCTCTCGCAGCAGAGAGTGTCTCTCCTGGTGGACGGTAGATTAGGGTGGGTGGAGGAGGGCTCCCCCCGCCGCAAGATACCGAGAATAGGGATGACAAAGGACTAAGATTATGGCTGACAGTTATTTTCAGGTATTGTTAAAACAATAAAGCTGTGACCATTTTTACTTCCACAAAACTGTGTCATCTCAGTTTGTTAGGGGGGTGTAAGTAAACCACGCAGTAGGTACACCAAGCCGTTAAGAGAAGCAGAGGTCCTAAAATTGGGCCGTCGCGTCCATAATGGCTCCGTGCCTCCAGGGGGTACTTAACGTGCCTTCCTTTCCTTCCCCCCACCACGAGGTTTGGTGGATTTGCGCACGAATCAACAAGGGGAGGGGCTAATGGGGCAGGCTATTTAAGCCCAGCGCTTGCAGAAACTGATCACTGATTCTGTTTTCCCACCGTCCAATCCCATTGAGAATGTAATGTTGTGTTGTGTCTAACCATATCTTATGAATCTGTTAGCAGATCCATCGTTACAGCTTTGGCGGAACTGTCAGGCCAGTCATCGTAGGGACACCGTGAATACCCGAAATGTGGCTCCATCCGATGTGGATGGGCCGCAAGGTAACGGTCCCCCTGAAAAGATTGTGCGGGCTGGAGGCGCAGATGCAGGTGGTCAGGCGCTGTACCCCTGGCACCAATCTTAGGCAGCTGGGCTCTATCCTATGCGGGTAGGCCCAGGCGGCTCTGAAAAGGGGGACCTAAGGGCCGTGGAGAGTGTCTCTCGCAGCGGAGAGTGTCTCTCCCAGTGAACGGTAGACGGGGGCCGTGGAGAGTGTCTCTCGCGGAGGAGAGTGTCTCTCCCAGTGAACGGTAAACGGGGGCCGTGGAGAGTGTCTCTCATGGCGGAGAGTGTCTCACGGACGGTAGATTAGGGCTGGTGGAGGAGGGCTCCCCCGCCGGAAGATACAGAGAATAGGGATGACAAAGGACTAAGATTATGGCTGACAGTTATTTTCAGGTATTGTTAAAACAATAAAGCTGTGACCATTTTTACTTCCACAAAACTGTGTCGTCTCAGTTTGTTAGGGGGGTGTAAGTAAACCACGCAGTAGGCACACTAAGCCGTTAACGTAACTGCAAAGACCGACAGGAGCTGCAAACACACAGAACTTTGATCAGCCACTCCCTATGGTAACTGCAGCCTTATAAAGCAGGCTGCCAGTACCCAAAATGGCCACAGAGAGCAGACAGGGCAGGAGAGACAGAAAACCTGGACCATAGTGAAAACCGGAACACTGTGTTCATGCAGAAAACACGTCCATTGACAGAATATCAGAATTGTATAATTGACTTTTTAGTATCTTAGCACTGTTTTCTAGCTTCTACATGCATATGCAATGTCAATGAAACACATGCATTCCATTCAGTAGGTATAGCCTTTCACAGGAGACCAGGACTAATACCAGGGATCAACTCGCCAGACAGAAACACTAGTGTTTATAAAATTAATGTATAGAAAAAGTTAGTCTTAGGCACAGGGGAATCCTTACTGAAATTTCCCATTTTCTCTCTTCCCTGCAATGTCCTCTGAAACAGGATTCCAGGCCTGACACCAGCACCGGAGTGGACACTGCAGCTTCTCTCATGGCCACATGCTGTCTACATGCCCAGCCCATGATTGGTGGGTAGAAATGCAACATTAAAAGTGTAACATACAAAATGCTAAAGGGAAAGGTCACAGAACCTTTAACAACATTTTTCCTGCATAGAAAATAAACTCCTGGTCCCTGAGGTGCTGTAACCAGGTTAAGATATAATACATTATGCATACACGTAACATAATACCTGTGTGTTATTGACAGATAGGGGTAATAGCAGGCTTGATCCTAAATTAACAACAGCCATATTTACTACTACCGTCCCATCGACTATGCATGCGCAATAAATCAATGCAACACAAATTCATAGAGTGCACGTGTTAAGATGTGTACCAACATAGTAAGTGTTTAACACATTAATTATTTAATTACAGTACAAGTGAAACTGTCTGACATACAGAACTACTGATGGAGAGACAGGGGGGAACATCTGCCCTCTGCTGTATCTCGGCAATCAATTGGCTTTCAGAGATGCAATTAAGGTGGTTCTTAATACTCCACTGCTTCCCACATCAACTGTAAAAAAGGGTAGCCTCTGGAGAGGTACTGCACCGACACACTTTATTCGAGCAAATACCCGGTATGTACCTGGCAGATACCTGGAATGCGCCGCTCCTCACCTCTGACAAGCCCCGTTGCATTTGCCTTCCCAGCCTGGGTTCATGCCTGGCTGATGGGCGGCTGATCTGTTAAATGATAATGATTAGGATTTAATAGGCTGCAATGCTTCGCGTGTCTACCAAATGGCATAAATTCATGAATTGTAATGCAGTATATATATATGTAGTGTGCAGTATTGCAGCCAACGGGAATAAAATGCTTCAATCCCTGCCGGAAAATAACTCAATGCACTCGGGCAGAAAACAGTCACAAACCTCAATACACCCGGGTATACCCGAATTCGTGGGACTAGCCGAGCTCGAATAAAGTGTGTCGCCAGTGTAGTGCTGTTTTAAGTTAATTGCTTATTATTTTTAGGCACTCCCATGAATTCTAACATTTGAAATTAAAAACACAAGCAATTGTACTGTATATCTTACTTATTACGTATTAATTTATCCCAGTATACTTGATAGTAAAATTCACACTTAAAATTCCTGCAGCTACATGGGGCCTATTAATTACCAATACTGTTGCTGAAAATGAATGCCACTTGAAACAGTAAAAATCAGTCTTTTCCCCCTATTCAATAACAATTATCTATACATAAAAATCATATAATTTGACATCTCCTTTTCATGCCTGATCTCATGCAATACTGTCTGGAAAAGTCACAGACTGAAATTATGGCTTCCTGAGACATACAAAGTAGGGCTGTTCAGTAAGAGAGGGTGAGAGAGATAACTGAAAATTGCTTACAGCAAAATGCAATTACATTTTCACATGGAAATGTCATTATAGCAATTTATTGAACATGTCCTAATGTCACTTTAAAATGTTAGCTATCAAGACTATGTTAACATGACTATACAGACGAGACAACGAGTATTCTAAGGCTTGCCTTAAACTAGCCCGGTTACATGCTGTGTACATGCTGGGTGTAACATGGCAAGTTTAAGGCACGTTTAAGGTATTTCTGCATTGACTAATGACCCATCGGATTAACACAGCAGGGGTGCCTGGCAGTACCCAGCATGGACCTGGGTCTTTTTGGCGATTACCACTGGTTTGTGTTAGAATAACCGTTTGTGTTAGAATAACCATCGGCACTACAGTATGTTCATTCTTACTTTTGTTTTTGATATCAATACAAATTAATAGGTAGTGACTGAGGAATTTGTATTAAAATCTGAAAAGTGGAAATAATATTTCTGTATGTTTACATCTGGTACATCTTGAGGTATCGCTTAAAAAAACTGCATGTATTTAAAATCTATACTATAATTCTAAGTTGGATTCCGTCTGTTTGTTTGTTTGTATGTCCGAAGCATCGAAATCCCAGAAATGGCACCACGTAGCATAACAAACCTTTCACTGTACACACTGCTGCGGGTTTGTAGGTCAATGCAACTATTTTGAGCTTCCAATGTGACTCACCTCCCAAATTATGGACATTCTAAATTTCCCTCGGTTATCCAGCAAATCTGTTAGAGCAGGAGCAGGGGGCGGGGGGACGTGGCTACTAAGAGAGGGGCGTGTCCTTGCCTGGATCGGGGCTGTGTGTGTCTCTGTGTTTGTGTTATGTGAGATGTACCAGCGGGGGGTGGGAGATGTGCCAGCGGGGGGAGATGTGCCAGCGGGGGGAGATGTGCCAGCTAGCAGGGGGAGATGTGCCTGCTAGCAGGGGGAGATGTACAAGCAGGGTGAGGGGGTGGAGTCATGTGCCGGCAGTGGGGGAAGATGTACCAATGTGGGGGGGCTGGGAAAATGTGCCGCCAGCGAGGGGAGATGTACCAATGTGGGGGCGGGAAGATGTGCTAGCAGCAAGGGGACATGCCACAGCAGAGTAGGGAGATGTGCAAAACAAACAGTAGATGGCGCTCTAATACTAAAATTATTAAAGTGAATAGTATATATATATGATATACAAAAGTGCAATGTGATAATAAGGTATAAATCAACAAGTGCAAGTATGGGTACAATAAATCACTCAAACCCTTAGATGGACTGTTTCAAGGTCCAGAAACAGTATACACAGGAAAACCAGGGGAGCGGTTGCACCTTAAAATAAAAACAAAATCTACATAGTGTGATATTGTTAGCACAATGAAGTGGTTTCTAAGAAACTTAGAAAACTAAAAGAGGAGGCTATAACACATATAACCACCAAACAATGTGGTAAAACCACAGGAGGAACTAAGATCTCAAGTAGAGACAAAACACAGGGATAAAACAAACACTTTTATCCACAAACGAATGAATTGGAGGCTTACAGGATCCAAAAGGATAAACAGCATAGGGATCACTGCTGCTGCGCGCCACCCGACTGTGTCTCGAACAGCCGTCACGTCACTTCCAGAATTAGAATATTTTATGAATTATATAAAATTTCTTGCACTTAAAACTGCACCTAGATATATGGGATAGATATGATAGCTGCCCAAAAGCTAGGGTGTTTTAAACAGTTAACCTTTTGGAGGAGGGGTTAATAGTAAAGTTCCAGTGGGTATAAAAAGACCCCTAGAGCAGGTCACAAGCACTCCTGATGAAGACGTCATTTTAGAGCGTCGAAACGCGTTGAGTGTGACCCTGAGACTGAGAGAGAGAGAACGTTGAGCCCGTGACGTCATCTCCAACCGGCCGGAATTCCGGAAGTGACGTGACGGCTGTTCGAGACACAGTCGGGTGGCGCGCAGCAGCAGTGATCCCTATGCTGTTTATCCTTTTGGATCCTGTAAGCCTCCATTTCATTCGTTTGTGGATAAAAGTGTTTGTTTTATCCCTGTGTTTTGTCTCTACTTGAGATCTTAGTTCCTCCTGTGGTTTTACCACATTGTTTGGTGGTTATATGTGTTATAGCCTCCTCTTTTAGTTTTCTAAGTTTCTTAGAAACCACTTCATTGTGCTAACAATATCACACTATGTAGATTTTGTTTTTATTTTAAGGTGCAACCGCTCCCCTGGTTTTCCTGTGTATAGGGAGATGTGCCGCCAGCGAGGGGAGAGGGGGTTTCGGGGACAAGTTCCGGCAGTGGGGGGAGACACACACACACAGACAGACACACACATATACACACAGACAGACCACACACACACAAACACACACACAGAAACACACAGACAGAGACAAATCTCACCCCGCACTACATCCAGCAGCAGAGGGGGCAGGGGGGGGGGGGCAGGGAGATGTGCCAGCAGTGGGGGGGAGGACGGGGGGTGGGGACATGTATTCAATTTTACATTCCCCGGGTGAAGCTGGGCAAAAAAGTTAGTATATATATAAAAAAGAGTTCATTCTCGATTTGTTTTGCCATTCAAGATTTCCAATCTGTTGTTGCCATCTTGGGATCACACATCTTTACCACTATGAATCTATTTATCACACATAGACTACAGTACTGTATGTGTTCTGTACAATTTTCTAACAGCTTTCCCATTACACCTATTTTTATTTGTTAGGAAGCTTTTTAATCAACTTCCATTTAACACAGATCTATATTTTTTACATTTTAAGTTTTCATAACACAAACCAGAGTGTGTTTTTAACAAGTCCCAGAAGATTAACGAATATACATGAATAAAGTCCTATATGAATAAAGTCTGATAGTTTATCATTCATATTTTTCACTTATAGTCGTACAACACTTAGTAGAGTTATATATATGTCTTTCACTTTATATTATTATTTGGTACTATTTATGGATATTGTGTACTATTTATGCATATTGTGTTGATTAGGATATTTTTTCTTTTACCATTATATCCATATGGATTTATGTCAAATTCATTTTCAGTATATTAGTCCGCTCTAACATGTTATATTTTTCATATATCTCCAGTCGTCATTGATTTTAATCTGTTTTGTCTTTGCAAGTTATTTTTTGTAAATCAAGTGGTGGCTATTTGCCACACTTGACACATTCTGGTTAGAAAGGTAACTATAGACATATATGTCTACTGTGTATATATTTGTGTCAGTTCTCAGGGGTGATCACTGAGCAGCGGCTTCTTTTATGTTTCAATACGATGTGCAGTTATTTATTATTCTTCAGGTGTGTAGCTGTAATGGGTGCTCACCACAAACAGGACAGGACCGCAAGGCTGAGGTGGGGAAGTTAGGTACCACTGACCTGCAACCGAGCAACCAAGTCTGGAGTGCAGAGTCAAGGTCGTGTAGCCAGGTCAGGGTAGGAGAAGACAGAACGGTTGTGGTACATGATGTGATCAAGGGTAGGAGAAATCGTATAGTCATTGAGCGGTGCCTGGGTCCAGGAGTATAGAATGTAGAAGTCCAAATACAAGCCAAGTCCAGGGGTCAGAGAAGGCAGAGGTACAGGTACAAGCCGAGGTCAAACAGGAACAAGAGAAGCAAGACAAGGTCAGACAAGGCAATAACAGGGCAGCAGGATGTTTGAGGCAAACACTAGTTACACAAACCGAAGTTTATGCTCAGCCAGATTGCAGCACGGCTGGCTGAGCATTTAAGGAAAAGACAGCCAATGTTAGGATAGCAGACATCTGCAGGGTAATGAATGAAACCTGCCCCATTGACATATTCAGGGGCTGTAGAACTGCAGGTGAAGAATAAGTGGAGATGAAATTAACCCCTCGATTAACTCCTCGAGTACCCATGGCAACGCGGTGCCTAAGAGTAGCTTGCGTGCAATGCATATCACCTGTGAGGTCACGGGGCGGAGCTAGAGCGTGGTCCATGCGGTGTGTCCCCAGCCTGGTAGCGTGGAACACATCACCCGTCTCATCATGATCACGTCACGAGGTGGGGCTGTAGGCCGATCCTCACAGTACCCCCCCCCCCTTTTCAGGATGGACAAAAATAGAATTTTTTGGCACACAGCCAATAGAGTGGGTCACAAAAATGGAATAAGTCAAATTGAATACTTTAATGGTCCATGGTTTAAAAAACAGAGGTAAACACCCTCCTACGCGTTTCGTGCGTACAGCACTTTAAGTAAATATTCAAATTGCCTGTTCAGACGCAGCAACGCCAGAGAGTCCCGCGCATGAGCGATGACGTCACGCACAAACGTGCATGCTCACAGATCCAAATCAACTAAGGGCAAACAGAATGTTCATAATCTGCCCTCAGTTGAGTCAAAAAGGCTCAGTGCGCATGCTCGAGCAGGACCCCCCTCCTATGACGTCACTCGTTCCCGCGGAAATGGCCATGTAAACAAATAAATTCTGTTTCTGACTACAACATCCAGAGGTAGAAAAAACTTTCCATAAAATCAGAAAACTTTAGTAACAAACACCCGTGTGAAAATCCATTACACAGAAAAAATAAAACAGGTCTATGAACCTAACTATACCTCCTAAGACACAGGCAGTTATTACATTAGAATCATAACTTAACAAAACTATAAAGATATCATTTGACCTTCTTAAGTTGTTATTAACCCTCATAAATCATACCAATTATAATCCTAATCAAATTGACCAATATTACGAAATTAAGCAATAATAAATTAATATAACTATGATCAAAATTATAAGCAACCTCAATAGCAACATGCAGACACATATAGAGGAAAAATTAAGTAATTATTCTTGCAAAATGTTAAGTATGAATTAAGTGTAACATACTCTAATGAAATTTTTTCCAATGAAAATTGTTTCCAAATGAAAATTGAAAAAAGTCTATACTAGATCTACTTTTATTAACGACTTTGTCTAATTAGCCTAAGGGTCAGAATTAAATACCTTTATTTGAATGAATCTTCCAACAATAATTGATGATTCCTCTATAGGTTGCTGCATATATGCCTACAGAGTAATATTCCTGTCACAGCAGCATGTATATGGGAGAAAATCTCCCAAACAAATATTTAAAAGTTCTGTTATCCGAATAATTCGGCAAGGGACATCATATCCAACATAATTACATTATTTCATTTATAATAAGCATCGGTGATCTTAACTTTTTTTTTATTATTACTTCGATTTTTTATTAACCATTTTTCAAAAGTAAGAGAGTACAAAAAGAAAAAAAAGGAGGGGAATAATACAACGGTATAATATTGAAAATATTCTGATTACACATTTGGAGGGGGGAGAGTATGGGTAGGGTGGAGGGGGACAGCATTTGAAATCATGTAACATATTAAATAACAGGCTAAATACAACATAGATCATAAATCTTAAGTCACTCTGTTCGGAATAATCTAGTCTAAATATGGGGATATACCTGCATGTCTAAACCAAGGAGCCCATGTCCCTGAGAATTGTGAAGTGGAACCAGTTAGGTAGGCAGTGAGTTTTTCCATGTAGACTATATGCCAGATTTTGTTATTGATTTGGTTTAAGGATGGGGGAGTTGGTTGTTTCCAGTTTTTGGCAATGGTGCATCTAGTAGCATTTAGAATTTGGGAGATAAGTTTAATTTATTTTTTGTTACAATTGGCCATTGGCTTTCCCAGTATTATATATACTGGGTCCTGGGGGACAGTGATGCCCAAAACCCTGTGTATTAAAGCAATCACTTCCCTCCATGTTTGCTGAATTTTTGGGCTCGACCAGAATATGTGCAGTATATTCCCCATTTCGCCACAACCACGCCAACATAAAGGAGAAACACCTGGGAGAAAAGAGTTCAACCTGGTAGGAGTCATATACCATCTATATATTAGCTTGTAAATATTCTCCTTAATCACCACACAGGAAGAATTTTTGGAGGCGGCTTCCCAAACATCTTTCCAAACATCAAGGTCCAAATTGGTATTTAACTCCTTCTCCCAGGACACCATATATTTATCAGGAGTTTGGCTATTTTTGAAGGGAGTCAAACTATGGTATAGCCTGGAAGTAATGCCCTTCAGAAGAGGCTGATGTACACATCAGTCTTCATATAGCGTTAACACATGTGGTTGGTTTGGCTTGTAAATGGATTGGATATAGTGCCTAATTTGGAGAAATCTGAAAAATTCAGAGGAAGGAATGTCGTGGCTCGTTTGTAACGAGGTGAATGGAGGGACTTTACCTTTGATGAGAATATCATTAACTCTTAGGAGTCCCTTTTGAACCCAAAGGTTAGATTGTTGGTTATTAGTGTAAAAAGGGAGGGAAGGATCTGAAAACAGGGGTTGCATGAGGGATGGGGTATCAGTAAGTTGGAACCTAACTTTAAGGGAGTCCCAAAGATTACATGCGAAAGATAGCACCGAATTTGTGTAAACCTCAGCTGGTCTGGATTTTCTATTAAGCCAGAGGAGAGTCTTAATTTTGAATGGGGAGCAGATCAATTCTTCTAGTTCGACCCATCTTTTTTCGGCTGGGTTTGAATGCCAACTAACTAGTTGCCCTAGTTGTACCGCTCTATAGTACTTTTGTAGGTTTGGAAGGGCTAAGCCTCCTTCTAACTTAGATTTATAGAGGATATCTTTGCGGACTCTATGACATCTATTTTGCCATACAAATTTCAGAATTGTATTTTGAATATTATTGAGGTCCTTCTGACAAATCTTTACTGGGAGAGTTTGGAAGAGGTACAGTATTCTAGGTAAGATGTTCATTTTGATAGTGGCGATCCTTCCGAACTAAGAGATGATGTATGGATTCCAGGTGGACAAGTCCTTTGCAACTTGGTCGAATAAAGGTTTAAAGTTTATTTTGTATAGGGATGAGTAATCTTTTGTTATTTGAACCCCTAAATATTTAATGTGGGTCTGATTCCACTTGAAGTCAAAATTAAGTTGAAGTTATTTTACCATATCCTTGGGAAGGTTTAAGCCAAGAGCCATAGATTTAGAGTGGTTAATTTTGTATCCTGAGAGGGAGCCAAACTCAGATAGAGCTTGGAAAAGGTTGGGGAGTGAGATAAGCAGATTTGAGAGCGTCAATAGGATGTCATCCGCATAGAGAGCTATCTTAATTTCCTTCTGTCCAACATTGATACCGTGATATTGGGGTTCATTCTTATCTGGCAGGCTAATGGTTCTATTGCCAAAGCAAACAACAAGGGGGACAGTGGGCACCCCTGTCTGGTTCCGTTCGATATTGGGAAAGGGTCAGACAAGGAGTTATTTGTTTT
Source organism: Ascaphus truei (assembly GCF_040206685.1). NCBI lineage: Eukaryota > Metazoa > Chordata > Amphibia > Anura > Ascaphidae > Ascaphus > Ascaphus truei. Next base: position 256,611,504 of record NC_134483.1, read on the forward strand.
TACTATGGCTGTCGGAGTCGAGTATAGCGTGTTTATGCTGCTTAAGATTTTGGGAGTAAATCCAATTTGTGAGAGTGTGGCGTTCATAAACTGCCAATCCAGCCGATCAAAAGATTTTTCAGCGTCTAGTGAAAGTAATAATGATGAGCGTGTGGTTTGTTTTGCTACATGTACTAAGTTCACCGTCCTCCTTGTCTTGTCAAGGGCTTGCCTGCCCAGAACAAAGGCGACCTGGTCCGGATGGATCAATCGTGGAAGAATATTGTTTAATCTAGTGGCCAGGATTTTTGCGTATATTTTTAGATCAGTATTTAACAAATATATAGGTCTGTAGCTAGAGCACATCATGGGATCTTTTCCATCTTTTGGGATTACGACTATGGTTGCTCGTAGCATATCTCTGGGTGGGGGGAGGCCTAAAAGCATCTCTTTAAATACTTTGGTTAAGTGTGAGAGGAGTATTGTGGAGAATTTTTTGTAGTAAAGGTTTGAAAATCCATCCGGACCAGGGGCCTTCCCATTTTTCAAAGATTTGATAGCCTCCAGGATTTCAGGGGGTTCTATATTATTTTCACGATTTATTATATCTTCTGGTTCCAGCGTGGAGAGTCGGCATTAAATGAGAAAGTTTTGAATTTTTTTCGCTTTTTTCTTTTTAGCCGATTCTCCCACTGGGCCAGGCAGATTGTAAAGAGATGCATAATATTCCTTAAAGGTGTCACTTATAATTTTGGGGCTATGAGATATCTTTCCATTTTTAGTATAAATATTATGGATCTTAGCTTTAACCTGCTTTTGTTTTAGCTTACGTGCCAGCATCTTATCTGCCTTATTACTTTTTTAGTAGTATTTCTGTTGGGTCCATCGTATAGCTCTCTCTGCTTTTGTCACTAACAAAAGATTTAGTTGCCCTCTAACTGAGATTATTTGTCTATAGTTTTTTCGGGAGGGATTTGCTTTATGGATACTTTCTAGTTGTGATAACTTTTGTGTTAATGTCACAATGTGTTCTGCTTTTACCTTCTTTTTCTGAGAAGCCAGAGCAATCAGTTTACCTCTAAGCACAGATTTATGGGCCTCCCAAAGGGTAAAAGAGGAAATGTCTGGGGTGTTATTTATATCAAAATATTGGACCAGTTCCTCTTCCAATTGTTGGAGATTTTGTGGGTTCGACAATAATGATTCATTTAAAGACCACAACCTTGTTTTGTTTTTGGTTGTGAGGCCACCCAATTTAGTTATAATTGTAGAGTGGTCTGACCAAGCAGAGGGGGCAATTGTTTCTGAGGAAATGTTATCGCTAACCTGTTGGTCAATTAAAATATAGTCGATACGTGAATAACTGTTATGGGGATGAGAGAAGAAGGAAAAATATTTTTCCTTATTGTTCATTAATCTCCAGGAGTCCACTATCATCAGGTACTTGGTCATGGATACGAGACCACGAGTTGAGGGAACTATCTTTTGTGGTGGTGGAAGACTAGGAAATGTATCTAAATTTGGGTCCATGATTGCGTTTAAATCCCCTGCAAGAATTTGAAAACCTTTCTGGACAGAGTTTATTAAATTTGTGAGCTCCTGGAAAAAGAATTCTTGATTTTCGTTAGGGGCGTATATGTTAGCTATTGTCAGATGGTTAGAGTCTAGTAATCCTGTAACAATTAAAATTCTCCCAGCCGGGTCATTTTTAATTTTGTCTACTTTGAAATTTAGATTTTTGTGGAAAAGTGTAGCCACCCCATTTTTTTTGTATGGGATGATGAGTGATAGATTAGAGGGTAGTCGCTACTGTACAGCAATGATTGATCCTCCTTTTTCAGATGCGTTTCTTGTAACATAATGATATCTCCTGCTAGTCTTTTAGCCTCTGAAATGGCTATTCGTCTCTTACGGGGGGTATTGAGGCACTTGGTGTTTTGGGAAATTATATTAATTGGCATAGTGATGCTTGAAAGGTCTATGATACAGGTGAACAGAGTGATGACTTATATATAGCAGAAGAAACAGAATCTTAACTATTGTAAACAGTCTGTGTCGTGAACATACACCTTGAGAGATACACATATTAACTTTCTGTAGTAACAAATGCTTGTAGAACTGGGTGTGGGCTGAGGGTGGACAAGGTAGGGTGGGGTAAAAAAGAGGACCCCGGTTTTCAAACTGTGTTTGGGGGGACCAACCATTTCAGGTCCCGTGATGCGAGTGTATCGCAGTCATGGGAGGCGCAAACCTGTGGGGGGGGGGGGTCGCAGTCCAACGGCTTAATGCCACAGTGCTCCTGTATTTGAGAGCCAAATCTTCAGAGATCAAAAGCAAAAGCAACACCCCGGAAAGTACGGGGTGGATTGTATGTGTAGTCTTACACATCAGGATACAGAAAAACGAGGGGGAAATGAAACATCGTAACTATTTACATCCCCTTATCTTTCCTTAGCTTTCTCACATTGAGTAGATCAGACTAGCATCCAGTGCTCGGCCATCTCAAAATCTATGTTTAGTCTATAGGGGAAGAGAGACACAAACGGAACAGTGCAAAAAATAAATAACATAGATATCCTGCAACCAGGACATACTTTTACCTAGGAAACGGTTTCGAATTAGGCCCAGGGTGTCCAAACCCGGGCCCCAAGAGCCACCAGCGGGATGCCCTCCAGCCCAGGCGGCCCATCGAGCGACCCAGTCAAAGAAAGAGCCACCGTCCGAGCCACCCGCACTGAAGCAGGGACACCCACAGAAGCCGGCCTTCCGACGGCCCCCGAGGACTGAGCCCGAAAAACCCCAACTTGGGCCAACATGTGTCAACTGCACGAAACATTCAACTTAGATCAGGCTGTCTATCAGTTTCTAGGTGCTTTGAGACTTTCAGTCCATTTAGAAACAGTCAGTTTTGAAAAAACATTTCCAAAGCAACCATCGTGGTAGCCTGTATTTTAAAACTAAAACCTTTCACAGTATGGGAAGTTATCTTCGGGAGATTCTTGATAACCAGATTGCCTTGGCCTTTGAGAGTGGTTCAAGTTAGCGAATTGACGCCAGGTGTCTCCACTCCTGTTCAGGAAAAAGAGCATATCTGGAGTAAGCGACAAGTTCAGCTGTGCCTTATGTTCCGAACAACATTCCGTCAGTCTGTAGAATTAACTGGAAACTCAATGAGTGATCAGCTCCAAATTTCAAGTGGGCTGGTTCTGTTCTCTTCGCGGAGTTGGGGTCTTTACCCATGTTGGGCGTTGTTGTTTAGGTGGGGGCTGAGTCCGCTAGGAGGCCACCATTTCCTCTGGCTCAAGGAGACCCATTGCTCTCAATTTCTCTTCGCCTTCTTCTGGAGAGAGAAATATATGTGTTTGTTCTTGGTAGATAAATATTATCTTGCACGGAAAACCCCAACGGTAGCGTATTTTATTTTTTCTTAGTGTGTTTGTGATCTTTGTGAACATTTTACGCTTGTTCAACGTGATTTGAGCCAAATCTGGGAAAATGAGAAGCTGAACGTTGTCTTGTTCTATCCGTGGAGCAGATCTAGCGGCTCTCAGTATCTCCTCTTTACTACGAAAGTAGTGTAGACGTGTAATCACAAATCATGTTTTTTTTGGGTCCAGTCCTCTAGGTCTAGGCAGTCTATGTGCTCTGTCCATCTGGAGTTTGTCTTCCGGCATTTCTTGTAGCAGAGACCCAAAGAGCTGGATGAGATATGCATCCAGTTGAGCATTGTCCACTTCTTCCGGGAACCCCCTGATCCGCAGATTGTTGCGTCTTGATCGGTTTTCCGTATCTTCCAATTTTTCGAAAAATGTTTTAACTTGTGTTTTTAATTCGTGGATTTCTTGGGCTTGGGTCTCCTGGGCAGAGGCGGTGGTGTCCACTTTCTCCTCCATATCCACGATACGGTCTTCTATAGACACTATTTCCTCTCTGACACTGACGGAAACTCTGCATTTCGGAGCGAAAGGAGCTTTTAATGTCTTGGACAAACAGCAGCATTTCTTTGCGAGTAAGCGGAGTATCTGTCTCTTCTTCGGAGTCAGGTTCTGGTTCTGCGTCTTCGCCAGCGATAGACGCGTCTTGATCTTTATTACCTATCTTCGGTTTTTTAAAGAAGAGTGCGGCCTCCCGCGGGTTTTTTTTTGGTGTTTTGGTAGGTGGCATATTTATTGTTGTTGGTCGTTGGCATATAGTTGAAGCTGATATTGTTTGGGTGATATGTAACTGAAACCGCAATCACCAAAATAAATATCAGGAGAATGGAAATATATACTGCACCGACACACTTTATTAGAGCAAATACCCGGTATGTACCTGGCAGATACCTGGAATGCGCCGCTCCTCACCTCTAACAAGCCCCGTTGCATTTGCCTTCCCAGCCTGGGTTCATGCCTGGCTGATGGGCGGCTGATCTGTTAAATGATAATGATTAGGATTTAATAGGCTGCAATGCTTCGCGTGTCTACCAGATGGCATAAATTCATGAATTGTAATGCAGTATATATATATGTACTGTGCAGTATTGCAGCCAGGGGGAATAAAATGCTTCAATCCCTGCCTGGAAAATACCTCAATGCACTCGGGCAGAAAACAGTCACAAACCTCAATACACCCGGGTATACCCGAATTCGTGGGACTAGCCGAGATCGAATGAAGTGTGTCGCCAGTGTAGCTGGTGCTTAAAGGGTTAATGCATGTTATTAACAGTGTTGATCAAAAAAGAGATTTGATCAGAAAGGTAACCTTCTATATGCAGCACTCTAAACCTATAGTATTTAATTATGGACATAAAGGGTTGTCCAACAATTAGTGCTGTCGGAATCACCTTAGAAGTCAAAAACAATATAATTTTATTACGTCTTAATTGACTTTAAAAACACAGATGCAGTATTAAAAATCCCCATTTGAACGTGGCTATAGTAGATATTGATACCAAATAAGTGTTGGAAATCAAGCTATAATTTTATCAATATCCAGTCATCCAGACCTATACTGTATGTATATAGTATGAAAACTGCTGAGAGGGCTTATGCTTGTTTCAAAGACAAATACTCCTATATACGTGATAAATTCACGAACAATGTTGTAACAGATGTTGTCTAGGATCCCCTTTAACAAGGGTGTAGCTAGCATTTGATTGGCTCTTTTTTTGTGTAAAGAGAGATCCAGCAATGTGTCTTTATATAGGTATTTGGAACATAGTATATATTCAGAATATTAAGTGATACAAATGTCTGCCCATATAGTCATACACATGTAGCAGTCGAGTGGTTTTTATGTATCATAGAGCCCAAAAATCTTAATTGCTGGCTGTATATATTAACCACTAGCAGTATCTATTTCAACTGCTATTGCAAAGGACACCGCCGTGATATATTTGCTACGGAGATTAAATCCTCTATTCAGAACATCACATAGATAGTACTGTGTAGCAATACACGGGTAATGTCATAAGCCAACATAATAATACACTGATGTGCCCAGGGTCTGCAGCAAACAGTTTGGAGTGCAGCAGATAATAAGTTGTTTCTGGTGTGTATCAGACACTAGTAATATATATTGCCACTGTTGTTACAAAAAAGTATATAGCTGTGATAAGCACACTATACCCCATTGACTTATTATATCACATTGATTATGCAGTTTTATAATAACCAGGTAATGACATGTGCCACACAACATAAGCCACAGATATACTCAGAGTCTACAACGGTAAGTATGAAGTTGCAGATAGTAAAAAAGCCGCTGCACAATACAAGCCTGCTCATCTGCTAATGTCCGGATGCTGCCACTGAGTGTGACGTCACCGCCGTGACGCACTACGTTCCCCGACGTCATGACCTGTATTGACCATTAAGGGCAGGTCCTTTATATAATCAGTATACAATCCTACACAGATATATCACACCCACTAATAATAATACAACAATTTATTAACCTAATAAGTATATAATATTTATAATTTATTTTGGGTCACTGTTTTGATTTTGATTTTGTTTCAATTATAATCCCTAGTGTACACATCACCCAATCCTACACAGTATATTACACATATCACATATTAGTTAAACCTAAACTTAATGTGACCTGCATTGACCAATATGGGCAGGTCTTTTATTTAACTAAATATACACTCCTACACATGCACATCACTTTCCTCCATTATATTTTCAAAATTAATATTAGGTTTTATGATTAGTATTAGGTACTAGTTAAAATTTGTCAACACCCCAATGTGGATCTCAATTTTTGTAATTAATTTAATTATTATTTTAATTTGGGAAGTTTATTTAATTATTTACATAAGGAACCATCATGCAATCCTACACTTGTATATTACACATACCACACTTTAGCATATAGGTTTGCATTAATTTGACCTGCATTGTCCACTATGGGCAGGTCTTATATATCTTAGAACACTCCTACATACCTATACACATCTGAGGTTATTCACACAAATAAATATACACAATAATTATACAAACACATTTTTTATTTTATTTATTTATTATAATCCATATACAGTCCATTATAAGACCTATACATTCTTGCATTCTGTGTCAACTCCTAATAAAGGTCTGAAATCGCAGGGTTAATCTCTTCAAGGGACACTATTACTGTTCAGGTTCCACTTTCCTTATGGACCGAACAGCCCCTTTTGGGTCAGACTCCGCCTATTTTGATAGGGGGATGTACCAAAAAGGTGTATTTAAAACTCACCGTTAGGATCATATTCCTATCCCTCCTCCCCTTGATGAAGCGTGTGTAACACGTGAAACGTACGTCGGGGAACGTAGTGCGTCACGGCGGTGACGTCACACTCAGTGGCAGCATCCGGACATTAGCAGATGAGCAGGCTTGTATTGTGCAGCAGCTTTTTTACTATCTGCAACTTCATACTTACCGTTGTAGACTGTGAGTATATCTGTGGCTTATTTTGTGTCAGGATCGCCTAGACCTCCTGCCTAGCCATAGCTTCCTTGTCCACTGGGTGTGCTGCTGCCTTCTGTTGGCTCTTGGTTCCTCTGTCTGTCTGTCTTCTTGTTGCTCCTGTCTCTGTCCTTTATAGCTGGCTTCCTGTCTGTTGTTTTTGCCTTTGCTTGAAGTCAGACTCCTTATGCACATGCTTCTGATCCTGATCTGTTTTCTGTACCTGTACCTGTATTATAGAAGTCTGTTCACAGTAAAAGCCCTTGCTGGTAATCTGGCTTGTCCCTGTTTGTTCCTGTTCTCAGTCCCTGCCCCCAGACCTGTCCTTGCTCCCCTGTCCTGTTCCAGTCTCCTCGTTGCCGACCTCTGCTTGTTACCTGACTTCGCTACCTGCCGCCTGCCTCGGACCTCTGCTTGTTTCCTGACTTCGCTACCTGCCGCCTGCCTCGGACCCCTGCTTGTGACCCCTACTACGCTCGTGCTGTTCCGGCCACCGAGATCCTACCCGCCACAGGAGTCTCCCGTGACAGAAAGCAAAGGCCACTTCTGGATCTCGCTGGAACAGATTCTCTGCCTTCCTGCTTCAGCAGACCCCATCCGCTTGGAGGAAGATAAGTACTTTTTTTTTGTTTTTTGAAATCCCAGTTGGGATCCTGAAGGTTTTGTTGCTGCAAAGGTTTCTGCAGGGTTTTTTGTGCCACTTTCTCCCTGAGAAGAATTCCCTTTTACAAAAAAAAAAAACCCTCCCTGCAGTACCTGTTTTTGCCATTTTCAGACTTTCATTACCTGGACAAGAATTGTCTCTGCATTGTGGGTGGGCCACTGCAGATTTTCAGACTCACATTTCTATTTAAGACGGTTACCTTGATTTACTGCTTTCCCTGGTTGGACCACAGCTGTTCACAGGGTCCCCATTTCAAAAGACAAAAGTGCTCCCATAATTTTGTTGCTGCATGCTTTTATTTTCTTGCATCTATAGTTTTTCATATGATTGGTTCTAAGGTTTCAGGTTTACCTGCAAGTTCCCCTAAAGTTTGTTTCTCTGCAACATATGATATCCCTACGCCTGATATCAAAGGTTTCAGATTTGACTGTAGGGTTCTCTGCCTGATATTCCTATGTCCGATGTCAAAAGTTTCAGAACTAACTACAAGTTTTCTCTGTATTAGTTTCCTGCTGTCTATGATATTAATATGCCTGATATCTAAAGTTTCAGATTCAACTGCAGGTTTTCTTCGTCTATATGATATCCCTACGCCTGATGCCTAAAGATTCAGATGTAACTGCAGGTTCTCTCTGTCTGTATGATATCCCTACCCCTGATTTCTAAAGTTTCAGATATAACTACAGGTTTCTCTGTCTATGTTTTTTCCTTGCATTTATAATCTCTGTGACTGATGTTAAAGTCTCAAAGGGTCAGCTCTCCTATCTTGTGTCTCTTTGTGTCTAATATTCCTGTTGTTCATTCTAATGCTTATGTTTTAAAAACACATTTCCTCTTTACTGGTTTCTTGGGAAGTGTGGTTTAATTATGGCTCCCACTCAAACACAGTCTTGAGCAGTAAATGTGAACACAGTACCACTGATTCTTCAGAACTTCTCAAAGCAAGGAAGAAGATGAAAAAGAAGGGAGGCATTACTGTGGAAGTTGCAGAAGGAATTAAGAATGAAAATTTAACCTCAGAGTCTGCATTTGATGAAAGAGATATGCTGCAGCTTAAGGCAACTCACAGACGTATCCCAAGAATAGTGGAAGAGAAGAAAGATGCTCCTACTCAGACGCTTCAAGCTGCACGAAAAGAGATTGATTGTCTTCCTGGACGTTTAGATAAAGCGCAAGAAGCTAAGGCTGCACTACAGAGCAGTCTATCCTCAGCAATTGCTAAGTGTGTTCTCCAGGAAAAAGAAAAGCACCAGTTGGAGAGTGACCTGGATGTCATGTCAGGTGAGCTGGAGAAGGCATATGCTGATGCTGCTGAGAATCGGCGCCACGCTTCTAAAAGTAACGAATTCCTGGAAATCTCTATGAAGGAAATTGTCAGGCTTAATACAGAGCTTAAAGTCTCCCATGAGGATATTTGCTACTTCAAAAAAGAGATGGAAGTCGATCGGGAGGAGAGATGCTACTTGACAACAGAGATACGTTCTATGAGAGAAATCTTCGAAGGGTTAAATATCAGTTTTGAAACTGTAACCCAAGAGTGCAAGAATCTCTATGTCCAAGTCAGTGAAGGAGATAAGAAACTCCATGAATTAGGAGAGGAGAAGAAACAGTTGGCCCAGGAAAAGTTAGACGTGCAGACAGCACTGCAGAATGCAGAGAGAGTGCTGCAAGAAGAACGTGTCTCCTTGGAGCGGCGCACACAAGCAGAATATATGCTGCAGAGTCAGCTGCAAGAACTGTGTACACATCTGCAGGACACCAAGGAGAATTGGGTGAATGCTGAAGAAAAGCAGCGAGTTCTGCAGGAAGAAAGTTTCCAGACTGCCTACAAAATAAGGATGCTGCAAGATTATTTGAGTACCCAGTGTGTCCCCAAAGAACAGCATGAGGAGCTGAAGGCCACACTGAGCATAACCAGAGTCTCGCTGGAGGAAGAGCTAAAGCTAGCAGCTGAACACACATCTCAGCAGCTCACAGCGCTGCAGGCACAGATCGCTGAGCTCAAGACAAAGCTTGCCAAAAAGAAGGAGAGAGAGAAGGTGTCCGTCTGTCAAGTGGCTGGCCTGACACAGCGCTATGAGGTCAAAATGGCCGATGCCTGCAAATTATTGGACCACACAGACCGTGATAAGGTCCGGCTGCAGCTGGAGCTGGACAATGCCCGGGAGCTGCAGATCAGAAATGAAGAAGATGAAACATATTTAAGCTTTACTCTGAGTCAGCTGGGAGATATGGAGTCGCGACTCAACTCCAAAGAAGCCGAACTGACAACTGCATTGAGTGGGAAAAGAAGTGCAGAAGGACAGCTTCAAGAGCTGAAAAATCAAATATCTGGTCTTAATGAGAATTTAGGTGATACCACAAAACGGCAGTCACAAAAGGAGACCATGGAGCGTGAATTCTATGTTCTCACTTACACATGTGAAAAGTCTGCACCCGTCATTGATGCCCACATTTCTGATGTCCATGCCTCTGCAATGGAGTTGAACGTATCCATTGGGAAGTTCCAGATTCCAAAACTAAAAGAGATATATTGGTCACAAAAAGAGACCACGGAAAGTGAATATGTCCCCTCTGCCGCATGTGAAGAGCCTGATGTATCTGTTCCCGATGCTCCTGCTATGACGTTAGACGGATCCCTGGTGAAGTTCCTTGCTATGCCTAATATTCTTGATGCTGAGGCCAACGCTCTTGCGATGAGGATAAATGCACCTCTCAAAGATTTCCCATCAGCACTTGACGTACACATTAAGTTGGCCTTCCATCAAGATTTCCCTGAAGAGCCTGGAGGGTTGTCCGGAGTTGTTGCTTATCCCTATGTTCCTGCAAAACATGAAATGTTGTCCGAAGGCCATCGTGAGTCAGCTTTCCATCAGGGACACCTTGCTAAACCTGGAGGGTTCTCAGGAGGATTTACTGGCTCCTCTGCTCCTGCTGTGAAGACAAGCGCACGTTCTTCCGTTTATCTACGAATATCTGATGCGTCCTCTGCTGAGCCTGTGACATACTCTGCAAAGTCAAGCTTATTGCTCACAAATTCTCTGGCATTTGGGTTGATGCATCCTGACATTCAACTGTTCCGAGAGAGAATTGAATTCCTCTGTCGGCTTTCTGATGGACTTTTTCAGTCTGTACCTGTGGAGTACTCTCTGCCCGCTGACAAACCAACAGAGGTGGGTCACCTTGAGTCCACTTTTCATCAAGGCCTCCGGGAAGAGCCTGAAGGATCGTCCGGAGAATGCTCTTGAGAGGGGGGAGTAATGTCAGGATCGCCTAGACCTCCTGCCTAGCCATAGCTTCCTTGTCCACTGGGTGTGCTGCTACCTTCTGTTGGCTCTGGGTTCCTCTGTCTGTCTGTCTTCTTGTTGCTCCTGTCTCTGTCCTTTATAGCTGGCTTTTTGTCTGTTGTTTTTGCCTTTGCTTGAAGTCAGACTCCTTATGCACATGCTTCTGATCCTTATCTGTTTTCTGTACCTGTACCTGTATTATAGAAGTCTGTTCACAGTAAAAGCCCTTGCTGGTAATCTGGCTTGTCCCTGTTTGTTCCTGTTCTCAGTCCCTGGCCCCAGACCTGTCTTTGCTCCCCTGTCCTGTTCCAGTCTCCTCGTTGCCGACCTCTGCTTGTTACCTGACTTCGCTACCTGCCGCCTGCCTCGGACCTCTGCTTGTTTCCTGACTTCGCTACCTGCCGCCTGCCTCGGACCTCTGCTTGTACCTGACTTCGCTACCTGCCGCCTGCCTCGGACCCCTGCTTGTGACCCCTACTACGCTCGTGCTGTTCCGGCCACCGAGATCCTACCCGCCACAGGAGTCTCCCGTGACATGTTGTGTGGCTCATGTCATTACCTTGTTATTATAAAACTGCATAATCAATGTGATATAATAAGTCAATGGGGTATAGTGTGCATATCACAGCTATATACATTTTTTGTAACAACAGTGGCAACATATATTACTAGTGTCTGATACACACCAGAAACGACTTATTATCTGCAGCACTCCAAACTGTTTGCTGCAGACCCTGGGCACATCAGTGTATTATTATGTTGGCTTATGACATTACCCGTGTATTGCTACACAGTACTATCTATGTGATGTTCTGAATAGAGGATTTAATCTCCATAGCAAATATATCACGGCGGTGTCCTTTGCAATAGCAGTTGAAATAGATACTGCTAGTGGTTAATATATACAGCCAGCAATTAAGATTTTTGGGCTCTATGATACATAAAAACCACTCGACTGCTACATGTGTATGACTATATGGGCAGACATTTGTATCACTTAATATTCTGAATATATACTATGTTCCAAATACCTATATAAAGACACATTGCTGGATCTCTCTTTACACAAAAAAAGAGCCATTCAAAGGCTAGCTACACCCTTGTTAAAGGGGATCCTAGACAACATCTGTTACAACATTGTTCGTGAATTTATCACGTACAGTATATAGGAGTATTTGTCTTTGAAACAAGCATACAGTAAGCCCTCTCAGCAGTTTTCATACTATATACATATACTGTAGGTCTGGATGACTGGATATTGATAAAATTATAGCTTGATTTCCAACACTTATTTGGTATCAATATCTACTTTAGCCACGTTCAAATGGGGATTTTTAATACTGCATCTGTGTTTTTAAAGTCAATTAAGACGTCATAAAATTTATTGTTTTTTACTTCTACGGTGATTCCGACAGCACTAATTGTTGGACAAGCCTTTATGTCCATAATTAAATACTATATAGGTTTAGAGTGCTGCATATAGAGGGTTACCTTTCTGATCAAATATATTTTTTGATCAACACTGTTAATACCATGCATTAACCCTTTAAGCACCAGCTATATATTTCCATTCTCCTGATATTTATTTTGGTGATTGCGGTTTCAGTTACATATTTAGTGTGATTTTGGAACAGCTATTGTTCTATATTTTGAAACCAGCTCCCATATCCTTTATATAGTAAACCACAATCAATAGTGTTTTCCTTGGACAATAATGTCTAAATTTCTGACTGAAGGACAGGACATAGATCACTGGCTTAATGAGGCTTTGGAAAAAATTTCCACCACATCTAAACCCGTTGAAGAAGGTACCTCTGCGGATATCAATATCTATTTTAGAGATTTGGAGAAAGCATTTAGCTCAAGAGCCAAGATTTGGTGGGAGGTTGCAAGTTTAGAAAATTATTTAAAAACAGAACTTGTACCTAGAGGACTTAGAGTCAAACTTCCTCCTTCACACCAAATAACTGACACAGATTTCATAGCGAAATGGGAAAAAATCTTGCTTCAATGCTCAGCACAGCTGATGCAATTACTTGTTGACCATGAAACTACGTGAAAGCTGAAATAGTTACTTTAAGATCATTCATATCTAAATGGCAACCAGACCCATTATTTGGAGGGCTAGAAGACAAACTCAAAATTAGCATTGACAAATTTACAAAAGATCTCAAAGAGAGGAAACAAAACAAATTTCTGAGGGATTTTGATGATTTTAAGGAAGGAAAAAAATTCCGTTACAAAACCAGATATCACTCTAAAAAAACACTATCAAAAGCACAAGAGTCTTCCACAGAGTGGGAGGCCTCTGCCAGTGATCTTGAACAGGACATTGGTACACACAAAGAGAACTTCACTAACTCAGGTACTGAACTCCCTTTTCCCTTACCACAACGATTAGACCCCTCTTTTTTAGAGACAACAGGCCTTTTTCCAATTCCAAACATAAGAGGAAAACAAGGAGGGGGAAGGGCAGACTATCTAAGGGATCGAGAGAGATGGGCATATCAGGAGCCATCCAAGAAAAGGAATCCTCGGGGGAGGGCCAAGCGACGCAGATTTTAAATCTGTCTAATAAAATATTGAACCCTAACCACATCAATGTCCTGTCCAAAGGACTATCTTTTTGCCCTACCAGTCAAATGGACTTATTTGACTGCATAAAGGATGTAAATTTGTTTTGTCGCAAGTTATCATTACACAATTTTTTTAAAAGACGTAAACAGTGGTTAAACATTAATACCCCCCTACAGTTATTAAATACACGAGATCTGAAAAACTTAGATACTCTAGAAACACATGAGGAAGAAAGCCTTGGGCCTCCTGGTGAAGGCCCTTTCACAGACCTGAGACAGAAATCTACATTTACACCCCCTAGTGAAGTTTGCTTTAATGTTCATGTTTTTAACCAATTGGGGACCAGAGACTTAACTAATTTGAAAAACAGCAAAGGATCACAAAACCTTAACTATCAAGAGAGAATGGCTTTGAGAGATTTAGAATTGGATAAAACCATCGTAGTGAAACCATCAGACAAAGGTGGTAATATCGTTATTCTAAATGAGGAGGACTACATAATAGAATCTAAACGCCTGCTCTCAGATAAACATTGTTATACTGTTTTGAGACAAGATCCTACACCATCATACTTGAATGAATTAAAAACAATATTGGACCTAGGCCTAGAAGAAAAACTTATCTCTAAGAGAGAATATGATTTCATGTTGATTAAAACACCAAGAATTGACACCTTTTATCACCTACCGAAGATCCATAAAGATAAGAGACCTCCACCTGGTAGACCAATAGTCTCCGGTATAGGAAATGTCACCTCTAATACGAGTGTCTATCTGGATAAAGTTTTACGCCCATTTGTTGAAATTTTACCATCCTATGTCAAAGACACAACAGATGTCTTGCGTAAACTAGAAGGCATCAATTTGGATCCAGATTCATATTTAGTTGGCCTTGACGTAGAGGGGCTTTACTCCAGCATCCCTCACACTAGTGGCATAGAAGCTGTAGCTCACTTTCTACGGGCAAGAAATACAGACTGTGTATCCCATAACCAACTGGTCCTCAAACTTCTGGACTATGTACTGACCCACAACTTCTTCATTTTCCACAATACCCTGTACCACCAGATACAGGGTACAGCTATGGGGACCACATGTGCTCCCACCTATGCCAATTTATATCTAGGCTGGTGGGAGGAAACAGTGGTCTTCATAGAGGCCAACGAATATTACACTGAGCATGTGGAGTTGTGGGTCAGATACATTGATGATATTTTCCTGATATGGAAAGGAACTGAGACATTTCTTTGTGCCTTTATCAACAGTTTAAATCACAACAATCACAATTTAAAACTAACAATGCAGTTTGATAAAATTAGAATTGAATTTCTAGACATTACCATATCAAGATCAGAGGGTGACACCATTGCCACAAGTATTTTTAGGAAACCACGGCAACAAACAACTTGCTAAGAGCAAACAGCCATCACCCTAGACATGTGACCAACAACATTCCAGTGGGACAGTTTCTTCGATTGAGGAGAAACTGCTCCTCCACTGAAGAATTTGTAAGACAATCAAAGGACATGTCTAACAGTTTTAAAACAAGAGGGTATAGCCAAAAATTGATCAAAAAAGCCTACTATAGGGCACTGACCACTCCCAGGACAGAGCTTTTGATACCCAAACAGATTATTCCACAGGATGAAGAGATTAGATTTATCTCTACATATAACAATCAATCATATACAACTAGAAACATCCTACAAAAACATTGGAATATTCTGCTTGAGGATCCTGACCTTAGGAAAGTCCTTAGAGATACTCCTTCAACAGGCTATCGTCGAAATACTAATATCAAGGATAGATTGGTACATAGTCATCTGGATAAAAATCAGATTAAAACATGGTTAGGCCCTAAACCTTGTGGGTCCTATCCCTGTTCAAGATGCAAAGCATGTTCTTTCATGTCAGTTACAAAAGAGTTCAAAGACTCTACTGGTACAAAGTCCTTTAAGATTAAATACTTCATTAATTGCTTAGCCTGCGGTACAATATCTCTGATGACCTGCGAATGTGGTATTCAATACGTGGGGAAGACTCACAGACCTCTTAAGACGAGGATTTTAGAGCATGTGGGGAATGTCCGCAATGCTAAAGATACCCCTATTGCAAGACATGTAATAGAACACCATAAAGGTGATACCAGAGCTATGCATTTCTGCGGAATAGATTATATATGCAAGGATCAAAGAGGAGGTAACTGGGACCAATGACTATTGCAACAAGAATGTCGTTGGATTTTCCAACTCCAAACTCTTGCCCCAAATGGACTTAATGAAGGGTTCATATTTACACCATTCATTTGAGTTTATATGATATTGGACCCATACATAATAGATGATAATGTGTTCTATTCTTAACACTACTAAATTAGTTTCACAATTACGATATTAAGTGTTTTTATTTATTAGTCTATTATTTAACTATGGTTAAGTCAATGTATACACCACCCAATCCTACACCTGTATATTACACTTATCACATATTATTTACAATTAAAAATAATCATGACCTGCATTGACCATTAAGGGCAGGTCCTTTATATAATCAGTATACAATCCTACACAGATATATCACACCCACTAATAATAATACAACAATTTATTAACCTAATAAGTATATAATATTTATAATTTATATTGGGTCACTGTTTTGATTTTGATTTTGTTTCAATTATAATCCCTAGTGTACACATCACCCAATCCTACACAGTATATTACACATATCACATATTAGTTAAACCTAAACTTAATGTGACCTGCATTGACCAATATGGGCAGGTCTTTTATTTAACTAAATATACACTCCTACACATGCACATCACTTTCCTCCATTATATTTTCAAAATTAATATTAGGTTTTATGATTAGTATTAGGTACTAGTTAAAATTTGTCAACACCCCAATGTGGATCTCAATTTTTGTAATTAATTTAATTATTATTTTAATTTGGGAAGTTTATTTAATTATTTACATAAGGAACCATCATGCAATCCTACACTTGTATATTACACATACCACACTTTAGCATATAGGTTTGCATTAATTTGACCTGCATTGTCCACTATGGGCAGGTCTTATATATCTTAGAACACTCCTACATACCTATACACATCTGAGGTTATTCACACAAATAAATATACACAATAATTATACAAACACATTTTTTATTTTATTTATTTATTATAATTCATTTATAGTCCATTATAAGACCTATACATTCTTGCATTCTGTGTCAACTCCTAATAAAGGTCTGAAATCACAGGGTTAATTTCTTCAAGGGACACTATTACTGTTCAGGTTCCACATTCCTTATGGACCGAACAGCCCCTTTTGGGTCAGACTCCGCCTATTTTGATAGGGGGATGTACCAAAAAGGTGTATTTAAGACTCACCGTTAGGATCATATTCCTATCCCTCCTCCCCTTGATGAAGCGTGTGTAACACGTGAAACGTACGTCGGGGAACGTAGTGCGTCATGGCGGTGACGTCACACTCAGTGGCAGCATCCGGACATTAGCAGATGAGCAGGCTTGTATTGTGCAGCGGCTTTTTTACTATCTGCAACTTCATATTTACTGTTGTAGACTCTGAGTATATCTGTGGCTTATTTTGTGTGGCTCATATCATTACCTGGTTATTATAAAACTGCATAATCAATGTGATATAATAAGTCAATGGGGTATAGTGTGCATATCACAGCTATATACATTTTTTGTAACAACAGTGGCAACATATATTACTAGTGTCCGATACACACCAGAAACGACTTATTATCTGCAGCACTCCAAACTGTTTGCTGCAGACCCTGGGCACATCAGTGTATTATTATGTTGGCTTATGACATTACCCGTGTATTGCTACACAGTACTATCTATGTAATGTTCTGAATAGAGGATTTAATCTCCGTAGCAAATATATCACGGCGGTGTCCTTTGTAATAGCAGTTGAAATAGATACTGCTAGTGGTTAATATATACAGCCAGCAATTAAGATTTTTGGGCTCTATGATACATAAAAACCACTCGACTGCTACATGTGTATGACTATATGGGCAGACATTTGTATCACTTAATATTCTGAATATATACTATGTTCCAAATACCTATATAAAGACACATTGCTGGATCTCTCTTTACACAAAAAAAGAGCCATTCAAAGGCTAGCTACACCCTTGTTAAAGGGGATCCTAGACAACATCTGTTACAACATTGTTCGTGAATTTATCACGTATATAGGAGTATTTGTCTTTGAAACAAGCATAAGCCCTCTCAGCAGTTTTCATACTATATACATATAAGTCTGGATGACTGGATATTGATAAAATTATAGCTTGATTTCCAACACTTATTTGGTATCAATATCTACTATAGCCACGTTCAAATGGGGATTTTTAATACTGCATCTGTGTTTTTAAAGTCAATTAAGACGTAATAAATTTTTATTGTTTTTGACTTCTACGGTGATTCCGACAGCACTTATTGTTGGACAAGCCTTTATGTCCATAATTAAATACTATATAGGTTTAGAGTGCTGCATATAGAGGGTTACCTTTCTGATCAAATCTCTTTTTTGATCAACACTGTTAATTGTTTGGGTGATGTAAGTTTCGTTTTTTCTTTTTACATTGACATAAACCCCCTCATTCCTGAAGCACCATGATCATTCACATTTTTTTTTATTATTAGGATTAGGGATGGGGAGAGAGTGTATTGGAGAACAACTCAGAGCCCTGTTTTTCAATTTTCCAGTGGTTGCATATGTTTGTGTGTTCTGTGCCTTTAACTCTGGCCGACGGCGGCCATTTTGGAGCACCTCTGAGTTGCAGGCTGGAACACACGGGCACCTCTCTCTCTCCACCTCCTCGGAGCTCCCTCCTCTCCTCTCCCCGCTCCCACCACCGCCCTGGGCCCCCTCCTGTGCCCTGCAAGCCCCACGCAAGGTTGAAGCTGCTTTGTTTTGTTTTTTTTCTGTTTATTTATTTTTTTCCTGTGGGGAGCTGTGTCTTTAAATCAGAGCTGTGGCGGCCATCTTGGATTTGGCCGACACACAGGCTGAAACGCAGGGAGCCAGGCAGCTCCACTCCCGGCAGCATCTCTGCCCAGCCTTCACCGCGGGGGCACAGGAAGGCAGAGGGAAGCGGAGGGAACACAGGTAAGCAGGGGGTAGATCGGTACGGCTCACCCCGAACGGCCGCCAGCCAGGAGAAGGTAAATCTGGCACTCAGCCCCCTCTCCCTTACAAAGCGGCCATTTTAGGCAGCTTGCAGCTGCACCAGGGCCCTGCACCACCTCCGTATGCTTCGCCGGTAGCCCCAGTCCCTCCTCTCACAGTGGAGTTGACAGCTGGAGGGAGGTACAGAGAGGCGCTCTCTGACTGACCCCCGGCCGGGGGAAGGTATGCCCGGAGCTCCGCTCCCTCTCCATTATAGGGCAGTGGCAGCCATTTTGGATGCCAGCCAGCCGCTCCAAAGCTTTGTGCTGCCTCAGGCTAATAGTCCACGGGCTACTCACCCAATTCTCCCTCCTGTGAGTTTGCTCTTATGATAGCTCTTGCCCCCTGCGAGCAGGGGATGCCAGGGGAGAAATGGATACCGGGTCACGATCCTTGAAGGGGCTCTGCTCTAGGGCTGCAACTTGCTGTTCTGTCTGGGAGGCCTCAAATCACCAGGTTATTCATGCAATGTCCAATTAATGTGATATATGTGTATTTATGACTTCGAAATATGCAGCGCTTCATGGGCTATTTGGATTTGAATAAGATCAATTAATTTGGCGAAGTATGGGCCAGGATGAATATAGATGTTTGATCCCTCTTTGTGGAGCTATAGCATCACACAGCCATCTTAGTTCGGCTCCAAGCCATGCCCCCTATCAGCCTCTTAACTTTTAAGAAGTATCAAGTATGGTTCATCATACACATATAGACCCGAGACAATGGCATAAGAAGAGAGACGAAAGACAAAATGCATGTAATATGAATACAATGTGCATGCAAAGGGTCCAAATTTGGTTTAGTGTATTTCTGTAAGATACCTTAAATATGTGAATTATATATATTCATGGAATAGAAAAATCTGAAGGAATTCTAAATCAAACATTTCTACAGTATGAATTTGAGAGAAATAAGTTCTGAAAGCAATATATGTGAAAAGATCCTAAATTGAACACTTCTACGATGTAAATCTAAAGGTAAAGGGGGAAGGGGAGAAAGGAAAAAAGGAATAGGAAGATCAAAAAGATGTATAATAATGACACCAGTTCATCTTAAAAATGTGTCCCATATTCCATTTAATATTATTGCCCTCTGGGGCTCGAGTCCTTAATAGGAAAATCCACTGTGCCTCCCTGCGGTCCAAGATTTTAATAATATCCCATCCTTGTTCTTTCAATATAATTCGGTCAATTCCCATGAAACTAAAGTTTGCAAGGCCTCCATCCTTACACTCACAGAAATGCTTGGAAACAGGATGTAGTAGGTACCTTTTCTTGATCAACCTAATGTGTTCCTGAATTCTCGTTTTTAAGTTTCATGTTGTCCTGCCAACATATCTTTTCCCACATCCACATGTAAGTAAAGAAATAGTAAATGTGGAATTACAATAGATGAAATTGTTAACTTTATACTTTTTATGTGGAATGTGGGAAAGGAAAGAACTTGATGGCTTCATATATCTACATACAGTACACTACATATACCACAGAAGGAGCCCTTGGTAACAAAAACACTGGCCTGTTTATTAACCTTTGAAATATCACTTGGAGAGTCCTAACCAGCTATTGTTTTTGCTTTCCTAAAAATGCACTTGGGACCTGACTTAACATAGTCTTTTAGACTCGAGTCCATCTGTAAGAGACTCCAGTGCTTACATAAGATTCATTTAACCTGATTGCTCTTATTAATCTGCGATATAAACTATGGTATATCAGGATTATCTGAATTTGTACCCCTCTTCTTCCAATCTTTGATCATCTTCATCCCACACACGTTGGGACTGATAATAAATTTCCTAGCGATAATCAAGACCTCATTTAGGGCTATTTGTAATTATTCAGTTTTATTGTGCATGACGTCATCGCGCATGCGCAGGACGCTCTGGCGTCCCTGCGTTTTGACATTAAACAGGCAATTGAAGATTTACTTAAATGGTTCTTTGCACATGTTGTGACTCCTTGATAAAGTGCTGTATGCACAAAACACGTAGGAGGGTGTTTACCTCACTCTATTGGTTGTGCGCCAAAAAAATCTATTTTTGTCTATCTTGCTGCAAACACTTGGCTGCACGCTTCCAGAGGCACAGGACAGGGGTACAACATTATGTGAGTACATTGCTATATATTACTAAATTTATCTCATGTACAAATACTTGTCCAGGGACTATCCTAATGAGGTTTCGACGAATGGGCTACAACCCACTAGTCTTAACCTTCAGCGAGAATTTGTCTCTTAGGACTTTATATTTCATTGAGAATCACTGTTATTAATTGTACGTCACTAGGCCCTAGCACAGTGCCTCTGTTTATACAATTGCATTATGTATATAATCAGCTATAGATCCAGCGCTGGAGCACTTAAATCACTAATTTGCTTACTTGAACTTTGACTGTGATGGTTGCCCGTGCTTAATTATGGATTGGATCATTTTTTGATACTCAGAGTGTGTCTGAAATTGTTCCCTTTGCACATATTCTTGCTTTACAAGGGCAATTATTTGGAGAATTATTTTTGATAAGTCAAACAAATTGTAGGTACTCAAATAGTGCATATATGAAAATGGAAGACAGGCAGTTCACAGGACTCAAGTCCTCCAGCAGCTTATGCCTTTAATTGTTGTGAGGATACTTCCAGAAAGAAAAAAAGCCCTTCAAGAATTTGATAATATTATAGATGTATAGTCAAATGATGTATCAGATCTGAAGATTCATTTTCCGAAATTAGAGAAATTATTAATTGTTCATACAAGGGTCTGGTCGGATGCAGTGACCCTAGAGAACTACATGAAAGTGAAGAGGATTCCAAGGGGCTTGTGAATCAAAAAGTCACCAACGTTCGGCTTCCAGCATAAAGAGTTCGAAGAACAATGGATTATTGTACTCAACACCTGTTTTTTTAAATGTATGGAACTCATTATTCAGGAAAATTTTAAAGAAAAGGAATTGCTGGATGGCCAAATTAAATATCTACAAGACAAACTCCATAGATTCAAGGATATTGAAGGATTTAAGAATTACGACCATATCTTATTGAAAACAATTGATGATGTGTAAAGAGAAATAATGGTGAAGAAGCAAAGCAAATTTGATAGGGATAAATCAGATTATGACAAAAAACGAATCTACATTTGGCAGAGAGTTAATCAAAGCACAGATCGATCTTACAGGAATAGCTCATCATTCAGATCCAACCCACGGAAATCCATTTTGAAGGGAAGAACAGATATTCAAAGTGGAGAATCAGAGCTGTTTAATGTAGAGGCATCATCCCATGCGGTTTCCCTTGTGGATACGGATAACCAGTCAGGATATATGACACGAGAAGCGGTAAGACAGAAGGGAGAGGATGGTCGTACCTCTGGAGAGTATCAGTCAAGGTCTAAATCTTCGATGGGGAATTCAAGGAATTCGCAATATCTTCAACAGCCACAAAAAAACTTTGCATTATTCCAAAATAACGCCAAGGAACCAGGAAATAGAAGAGGAACCGATGAAAGGTGAAAAACGCACTAAAGAAGGCTGTCTGCAGGAGGGATTTCGCTCTTGAATAAGGATCTCAAATATGCGCCAACTATGGACTTCAATTTGTTCAATACGGCAATCGATGTCCATAAATATGTTCGCAAACTTACTCTAAAGATTTGTTTCAAACATGGTAGTTAACCTGAGAGCACTCTGCCGTTGCCAGACAGTTCTGAACCTGTTTCTGAAAGAAGTCTAGTTTCCCTCTCATCATCATCGGGTTCTCACTGCCCATCACTCTCCTCCCATGGATCGTCTGTTCACCTTCAGGGACCATTGTGCCCTGAGGGATATGGACGATCTCTGGGAGGAACAGGGGGGACAGTTGTATATCTTAACCCATCAATCATTTAGTAAGTGGAGTTCTCATTTAAAAAAAAAGCTAAATTTTCTATCCAGTGCATGGAAAGGGCCCTTACATCACAATGTTTGAAAATTTAGTGATCAGAGATCTTCGTTTTTTAGCACAGGGTTTCTCGTTTTCCTCCACATATGCTAGTCAGGAAAACCTCAATAGGGATGAAAGGTTAACAATGAAATCTCTACAGGATAATTATGCCTTAGTAGTCAAGAATGCTAATAAGGGGGAAGCAGTAGTGGTCCAGAGTAGGACGGCCTATCTAAAGGAGGCTTACTGCCAACTTGGGGGTGGCTCCTCCTACTCTGGACTACCACTGGACCCGACCAGCATTTTTATGAAATCCTTGTTAGATCTTGTAGATCTTGGAATTATTACTAATGTACTTTCAAAAGATGAAGTAGGATTCATTGTCAACCCAGCCCCAGTGATCCCTATCTTTTACCATCTCCCAAAGATCCATAAGACGTTGGTCGACCCACCTGGCCGACCAATAGTCTCTAGTATTGGATCTGTGAGGGATGGGCTCTAACGGTATGTAGACAGATATCTGGAGCCATTCGTGAAAGTATTACCTTCCTTCATCCTAGACCCAGGGAATTTATTGAAACAGATCCAAGAGATCAAATTAAGCCAACAATACATCTGGGCAACGTTGGATGTGACCTCTCTCTACTCAATTATCAGACATGACGTGGAGTTGACAGCTGTACGATATTTCATAGAAGGTTTAGAAAACTCACTGTTTAATGCCACTTTCATTATTGAGGCTATTTCTTTTTTATTAACGCACAATTACTTTCTGTTTGAGCACAAATTGTTTTTACAATTAAAAGGCACAGCAATGGGGACGAGTTTCACCCCCTCATATGCAAATGTATTTATGGGGTGGTGGGAAGCACAGTTTATATATAGCAGCACTAATCACTTTAGAAACAATATTATTTATTATAAACATTATATTGATGATTTAATTTTAATTTGGAATGGGGATACCAACATTTTAAGCACCTGTTTTGAGTATATTAATAATAACACATGATTTAAGATTCACTTATAATTATAATATACAACAAATACAATTTCTGGACCTTTTGTTTTATATAGACCTTGACCAGCGGCTCCAAACAGCTACTTATAGGAAGAAGAACTCGAGGAATTTGTTTCTCAGACTTGACAGCTGCCACCCCTGGTCATTAGTCTCTTGGATTCCTAAAGGCCAGTTCCTTGAACTGAGGAGGAATTGCTCAACTTTGGAGGGATTCCTTGCTCAGTCTGAGCTGAAAAAAATATTTATTGAGCGAGGTTACAGATCTGAATCATTGCAAATAGCCCTACAATAGGTCTTGAATATCGATAGGAAATTTCTTATCGATCCCAAGGTGTCTGGGATGAAGATGATCAAAGAGAGGAACAAGAGGGGTACAAATTCAGACAATCCTGATATACCATTGTTTATATCGCAGTTTAATAAGAAGAGCAATCAGGTTATTTCAATCTTATGTAAGCACTAGAGTCTCTTACAGATGGACTCGGGCCTAAAAGTCTATGTTAAGTGAGGTCCCAAGTGCGTTTTTCAGAAAGCAAAAACAATTGCTGGTTATGTCTCTCCAAGTGATATTTCAAAGGTTAATAAACAGGCCAGTGTTTTTGTTACCAAGGGCTCCTTCTGCTGTGGTACATGTAGTGTATGTGGATATATGAATCCATCAAGTTCTTTCTTTTCCCACACTCCACATAAAAAGTATAAAGTTAACAATTTCATCAATTGTAATTCCACATTTACTATTTCTTTACTTTCATGTGGATGTGGGAAAAGATATGTTGGCAGGACAATGTGAAACTTAAAAACGAGAATTCAGGAACACATTAGGTTGACCAAGAAAAGGGACCTACTACATCCTGTTTCCAAGTATTTCTGTGAGTGTAAGGATGGAGGCCTTGCAAACTTTAGCTTCATGGGAATTGACCGAATTATATTGAAAGAACGAGGATGGGATATTATTAATATCTTGGACCACAGGGAGGCACAGTGTATTTTCCTATTATGGACTCGAGCCCCAGAGGGCATTAATATTGAATCGAAGCTGGGACACTTTTTAAGATGAACTGGTGTCATTATTATACATATTTTTGACCTTCCTCATACATTTTTCATCTTCCCTTTCCTCCCCTTCCCCCTTCCCTTCTTTTCCCTTTACCTTTAGATTTACATCGTAGAAGTGTTTGATCTTTTCACATATATTGCTTTTCAGAACTTTTTTCAGAACATATTACTCTCAAATTCATACTATAGAAATGTTCGATTTAGGATTTCTTCAGATTTTTCTACTCCATGAATATACACTATTCACATATTTAAGGTATGTTATAGAAATACACTAGACCAAACTTGGACCCTTTGCATGCACACTGTATTCATATTACATGCATTTTGTTTTTCGTCTATTCTTATGCCATTGTCCTCGGTCTATATGTGTATGATGAACCATACTTGAAACTCCTTAAGGGTTAAGAGGCTATGGATCACTGAGGCTTATTATAAATTAAATGTAATTATGTCGGATATGAAGACCTTTGCCGAATTATTCAGATGACAGAACTTTTAGATGTTCTGTTTGGTCAATTTGGTTCATTAGGATTATAATTGGTAAGATTCATGAGGGTTAATAACAACTTCAGAAGGTTAAATGGTATATTTATAGTTTTGTTACGTTATGATTCTAATGTAATAACTACCTGTGTCTTTAGGAGGTATAAAAGAACAGATGGTACCTTGGCGCTCTCTTGAGAAAACCATAAATGCAATGTAGATACAGTAAGATACTACTTTGGGAGATACATACCCATGTGTGTGGAGTTTCCTCCTATGGCTCACCCCCACCAGGATCTATCCAGGATCCTTAACATAAAAAAGACAAAGAGGAACTGGGGAGCACAATATAAATGATAAGGGGATATAATAACCCTATTGAGGTGAAATCAAAGCAAACAAATTATAAGTACTGTGCTTGCTGCTCAGAGTGTCTAAGGCCCAGTTAGAGCAACAAACTGGGAAATGAGTGATGCAAATAAATATAAATTCTTACATACATGGCCCTGTGTGAGCACTGTTGTATAAAGGTATCTTGAAATCTTCTGAGGTAGAGCCCACATGGTCGTCTTCCACTTCTGTGTTCTGATGTCTGGCAGGTGGTCTTCTCACGGTCCTGTGTGAGTGCTGGTACTCAAAGGTATCCTGCTGGTTACGTCTGGATACTGCACACTCCGTTTCTACTTGGACTCCCCCCTCAGTGTGAATGCACAGAGTGACAGCCAGTATCAGTATGGTGTATTATAAATGCTCAGTGTCGGCACTAGAAGGGGTTAATAGAACCAATTTGTGTGCCAACATCTGCACCTGAAGATATGATAGAGTAAATAAATATATAATTTTCACTCACACGGCCCTGTGTGAGTGCTAGTACTCAGAGGTATCCTGTTCAATCTGCGATGATGCAAGATCTCATTCAGGATGGTGTCTGTCCTCAGCACTCCCAGGGTGGTGGGTGAAATCCCCTCAAAGTATGATATGAGGAGTTACTTCCTGTCTCAAAGGCAGGCTTTTTCTACTACCTGTAATCAGGCAGATGGTGCTAGTTAATTTGCTACCAGCAGTTAACCACCACACTGATGGATTAGAGGCACCTTTGTGAACAGGGATAAGTCCCCTGTTACATACCTCCCCTGTTTGTGGGAAGCTCGGGCTTACCACGGCAAAAGCCCATCCTTCCACTCTCATTCGAGATCTTTCTGTGACTTGAATGAGAGTGGATGGAGGAAGAGAACCCTCCCGCTGGGATTGGATCACTTTCTCCAGTTTATTTTTGTCTCCTCCCGAAGGTGCTTGAGATCAGCACTCCTCAGTCGCTCGAGGAGGACTTTTTCCACGTAAAGTCTTTTTATCGTGTGCGTGGTCATGAGATTTCTGTTGCGTCGGGCACTCCTCTTTTTATAGACAAAGTGTATGGAAACAGTTGTAGAACAGTTAGGACTAGCCCTTAGAGTTTTCTGCTCTTCTCCACACCACTGAGTCACCAGTTCACCTTCTTTGGGACTGAGTTGCACCTCCACCTCCTTTTCCAGAGAACGTCCTATTGTTCCAGCTTCCTCAGCTAAGGATTCTTCTGGCTTTGATTCCGCACTCCTACCTCTGTTTGTTGCCTGTTGGGTAGCTGTAGGTTTGGCTAGTGCTTTCTTCTTAGGTGGCTGTATTAGAGTCTCCTTCATATTCTGGAGCACCGTAATTTTTGTTGTCAAGGTTGCCGCTGCGTCTGTTTCCTCCTTGGTGTACTGACTCAAGGGAATGGAACAGTCTCTCTGTCTCTCCAGCTCTTGCTCCAGTTTCTGAGCCTTCTCACGCTCCCTCTCATACAGAGTCACCTTGTATCGAAGCTCCGCCTCCAATGATGCTCTGAAGACATGCAGCGTGGCCTTTAGCTCCTCATACTGCTCTGTGGGGACGTACTGGGTATTCAGCACAGCGCTTGTACCTCTTTTGCAGCCTGCAACTTTTCTTCCAGCAGCGTTTGCTGCTTCTCCTCAGCATATTGGAGGTGTGTACGCAGACCTTCCAGTTGGTTCTGCAGTCGGTGCTCTGCTTCAAACATTTCCTCTTTCAAAAGTTTATTTATTTCTTTAAGAGCCTGCAGCTCTTCATTTTTTCCCTTGACGTATTCTGTCAACTCAGAATTTTCTTTTTTTAATCTTAAATTTTCTCTTTTTTCAGTCTGTATACTATTCAAGGCTTCCTTTCAGTCCACCTTCCATTTTGCACATCTGCTTGGAGGCGGGCTGTCTCCTGGCGTGAGACTTCCATCTCCAGGTTTAAGTTCTGAAGCTCCTTCTGAGAGACTTTGAGATCTAAGTTAAGATGTAGGATAGTTTTCCTTGAAATGTCCAGCTCCTCAGTGAGACTGTGTAGTTCCTTTCTGGAAACATCCAGGTCTGTGCGGCAGCTGTTGGTCTCATGATGTGAGGCATCCAGTGTTCTGTGGAGTGTCTGAACCTCTTTCTGAGCTACGTCCACCTCTATCTGGACACTGTTGACCTCCTGTTTTGAGGCATTCAGCTCTATGCGAAGAGTGTGAACCTCTTGCTGGAAGACTGTCATCTGCTTCAGTGCCTCCTCATACTTCCGCTTTAGCGTAGCCACCATTTTATCAGATTGACTCTGCTTTTCATGCATGGCGGAAATAGCAGCATTTGCAGTATCTAGCTCAGTTTTGAGATCGTCCAATTTTGTCCTGGCTGTAGAGTACATTGCGAGCACATATTCCTGTAGATTCATGTTATTTTTCAGTAGCTCCACCTAACCATCTTTCTTTTGATTCAATTGTTCACGGAGTAAATCACAGTCACACCTGGCAATTTTCAGGGCGTCTTCAGGGCTGGTCAAGGGATCGTCACTCACTGGTTCTGCTTCCCTGGGATGACTGGTTGAGGGTTCCTCACTGTTGGCACCGGACAGACACTTCTTTGGGGTACACGACTTCTGCCTTGGGCCCTCTGGATATTCGGTTATACGGGGGACGAATTCTCGATTTTCTTTAGCCTGCAGGGCATCTTAGTCCCCCTTTTTCTCCACAGGATCTGCGGACGTGTCTGTTACTTCCACGGTAAGTGTAGAACCGCTTTTCTTTTTCTTCCTTTTTGATTTGGATGACACCGTCCCTTCAGGGATACTGGTGTCTCCATCTTCATTTGAAGTTTTAGCAGCGTCACTGGATCCACCTGGCTTTTCTTGCAACTGTAATAGCTGACGGAAATATTCGGTGATCCACTGCTCCCGCTCTGCCTCCTGCTGATCATATTCGTCATCAAAGGGAGCGGTCTTTTCTGTTCGTGCCGAGTTCAGGCACCCCCACCATTCTTGGGGTGTTTTGTGGGTGTGACTCGGTTCGGGTTACCCGTAAGAGATGTCTTCCTCTTTATTGGACTGGAAGGGCCACTCTTCAGTGGGGTAGGGTTCATTACAGGAACGCTGCATCTTGTCCTCCATTTTTAGGCTATCAGGTGTAATTTTCTTCCTGACCTCAGGAGGCACTATTGCAGCTGTTGCCACTGTATTTGCTAGAACCCCCAATTGTGATAGTCCTACAGATGGGCATATTTTGCTTGTAGATGTCGTGGCTCTCACAGGCATCTCTGTAGATTTTTCTTTCTTGGGTATTTTTTTTTTTTTTTTTTTTCAATATCAGCAGTCCTGTGCATGCATTTTCTTTTATCAGGTATACAAGATTGTGCAGTTGCTAGGTAAAAAAGTCTAATTGCTATACACCATTTATTTGCTAGGTGAATCCCTCCGCTTCAGCAACAGAATTTGTTTTTTTGCCTGAGTTCAGTAATTTTCAGTCTCATCTTTGGGTATTATGGCATTCACATTTCCCACTTTGGGTGTCTGTTTTGCTCCCAAGATAAAAGGCATACTTTTTTACTTGCAGAAAAAAAAACATTCTTTGCAGTGGACTCAACACTCAGCAATTGGCTTTGAAAACCCTTTTTCTTTATAGGGCAATTTTACACTCAGCATTTGTTTGCTAAAAATTCCCTTGCTTCAGCACAGTCTTGTATCAATTTTCACACTTTTCTGCATATACTCCCTTCACAGCTGGTAGCCCTATGTGGTGTGGCAACCTTTATTTGCAAAATCAGTACCACTCGTGGGTCACCATCTGTATTCACTGCTTCAGCGAAACTTTTGAAAACAACAAACACCTATCCCTTTCCAAGGGCTGACTCACTTCTTGAACCCTGACTATGGCTGAAAGGCAAATACCCCTATTTCAATGACCATATTACGCTTTGTGATAGGCAAATAAAGTTTTAGCTGCTTCAGCAGTCTCTCTCCTCTTGGGATTGGGGTAAAGAGTCCATCTGTGTTTTTGTAAGTTTCAATGCAGTGTAAGTTTCAGTGCAGTGGTGTGTCCCTTTAATTCTGATCTCTGCTGCATGAGGTTTTTTTTTTGTTTGTTTGTTTACTCTAAGTTTCTCAGACTTGTTTGTAGGCAAAAAAGCATAACAAAAAATTTCACAAAAAACTCTCCGGTCCTTTTTAACTACAGAGGTACACAATTAGGAGGCTTTATAATGTGAAATTATAATAGGCTTTATTGTGCCTGTTCCTTTTCATCAGGAAATTATCCAAACACAGGGAGGGGAACAAAGCTTCCGTTCACTTGGGAGTATTTCTAGTGAAATCCTATGCAATTAGTCCACATCTCCCTTAGTCAAGCAGTTCTCGCAGCCCCAAAACATATAGCATGAACATAAGCAGATATAAGCAGTCTCTTAAGAATAAAAGTCTTATCTGTTTCTTGGAGGGAAAATCTCACTTCCTGGTTCAGCTTCAGGTGCAGTAGTTTTCCCTGTGTCTTGAATTCAGCTCTGCTGTGCAGAGCTCAAGACCGCTCAGCTCCAGAGATCTGGGTTTCTTTTGGTCAGTCTCTCCTGGGACTCAAGAACCTCTGCTCTGTCTCTCCAAAGGTCAGCTCTCAGTCAGAGCTAGGGAGGAGTCACTTCCTGTCTCAAAGGCAGGCTTTTTCTACTACCTGTAATCAGGCAGGTGGTGCTAGTTAATTTGCTACCAGCAGTTAACCACCACACTGCTGGATTAGAGGCACCTTTGTGAACAGGGATAAGTCCCCTGTTACAAGGGTGTTTACCTCTGTTTTTTTAACCATGGACCAATAAAGTATTCAATTTTACTTATTCCATTTTTGTAACCCACTCTATTGGCTTTGCGCCCCCAAAAATCTATTTTTGCCCACTTGGCTGCACACATAGACACAGGACAGGGGAACAGGACAGGGGGTACAACATTATGTGAGTACTGTGGAAAGCGTAAATAAAAAACACAGTGTGAGGTTATTTTGAAACAGAATAACACGTGAATTTATTCAAGTCAAGTGCACAACGGAGACAGCTTCAAAACAAAAGCTCTCTAAATAATAACACGATATGCCATATATTTATACCCTAAATCCTAAAGCTCCACCCCTTTATGGGGGGGCTTGCACGTCACTAAACATTACCTCATTTTGTAATACATAACAATATTAAAGTTGATGTCATTTTGTAATACATAACAATATTGTATAACTACCTGTCAGCTAGAAACCATTCTGGGGTTAAATGGGATGTGCCTATTCTGTCGCCTAGCAATATGTTATGAGAATAAATTCTACTGCAAGAATCTAAACTTATCTCATGGGTTCTCATAACTTTTAGCCTGTTTACACTTTCAATTTGAAGCTGATTGGATGAGGAAGAGTCAATAAGAGCGAAAACATTCCTTTCTCTGCTTCACACATTTGTTTATACAGAAATGAAACACAGAAATTAGACTCACAAAGACAAGACAAAATGGCGGATTGCAATATTCACACAAAATGGCTTCATCCTAAATGCTGTTATGTTGTTATGCCAGACCCCCTAATGTCTCAACTTCGTCAGTCCCTCCTCTGATTCTTTAAAACATTGCTTTTTGAGAATTATTGGTATGATTTTAGTCCAGAAACACGTTGGGAGGCACAAGGGTGCTCCATCATTTCATAATGCTGCTTGAGGGTATAGGACAGTGCACGAGGGTGCCTGCCAAATGTAGTCATAGTCTCGTAGTATGGCGTTATAGCCAAATTCTTTTCCGGAGTTAGAACATTGTTGTTGGCATCTTCTTTCTTCAAGGGACTGCTGTAGATTGGTTCTGCAAACAATGGCATCATGTCTGCAGAGGGGGTTGCATATTTGTGGATCATGCCTTTGACAAACGTAACACAAACATAGAAGACAACGAGTATCACAATCATACACATTCAAAAATTTCGCTCCTAGTGATCCCACCAATCCAGTCAGCCCCAAAGGGTCCCAGTCTGTGTCACCTTCCTTCCTAAGTCTTTCTTGAATTTCTCCTATCTTATCTAACTCATGTTGTACCTAGCCACTCTGATCTTGGATGAAAACACAACATTGTTCTTTAATTAGGGCACATACACCTCCTTTTGATGCTAAAATGTAATCTAAAGCCATTCTGTTTTGTAAGGCCATAAGCCTGATCTGAACCTGTTCTTGGTTTAATGATGAAATTAAAAACTGCAAAATTAAGGCCACATCCTTCCTGTAAATTGTTATCTGACTGAACATACATTTTTACACAGGTTTCATTGGTTGGTGGAGACACTTGACCCATAAATTGATTCTTGTTCCTAGTGTGTGATACACCCTTTAAAGAGGTTCCCTTAAAAAATGGGAAAATACAGAAATTATACACATAATACTAAAAACCTTATTTTATGCAAGCAACCTTTCTTTGGATATGCAGTTGCTAGATAAAGGAAATTGCATCTATCTCTATCATCATATACTTTCAGCTATTACTGAGAATTGAAGGGGTTTGGTATCTGTGGAAGCGAAATGCATGATCCTCACCCCTGCACGCATTGTATACATCATTCACTCTGAATATCAGAACAGACAATGTCTGCGATGGTCAACATGGCTGACTTATGATCCTATCCTTGTGGCTGACACACCCCCTGGGTGACCCCCTCCTCTCGTTGGAGGTGCAACACACTTCTGGATCAAAGTTTTGCTGCATATGACACATACATAGAGAGTGATGAGTACTGCCAAAACACATACAAGAGTTTTCACAAGCCTCACTTCCAGGAAACCAATCCTCCCATCAAGGCTCATTTCTACATACACCTTAAATTTCTAACTTAAACACACTCTAAAAAATAAAAATATTGAGTCTCTGAAAAATGAAATGTTCTGATAGAAATCAGGAATATTGAGTCTCTAAAAAATAGAATGTTTTGAGTCTTTGAAAAAATGAAATGTTCCTGATAAGACCAGGCCTCTGCCTGGTATCTTATTTTCCTCGTTGGTTAACGGTCAAAGTTTATGTCTCGTCAAAACGTTAACTTGATGCGGCTGTGCTTTAGATGCCTTTGGTCTTTGGTGGAGCTGGAATGAGCTTTACTGTACTTTGGGTCCAGGGAAAGAACTCTGCCACTTTAATTGCTGTATTGGTGGTTAGTACGGGCCCTTTCATCTGGGATGAAGAGCATGCTTGTTTAGGAACTACTTGACCTTTAACTCCGTCTCGTGTAGGTGCACTTTTATCATACCTTATGCCTAGAGAGACTCAAAAAATATATTAGTGGCATACAATACTTATTAATTGTTTTATTACCAATAGATGGTCCTTAATTTGTTCCTTTGAACTACTGATAGTCATAAGTCATCCCATAAGTGTCTCATAGGGAGATAATTTATACCTAGGACTAAATTCTTGTATCAATGTGTTTACTCCTGTCTTAGCATCCACATATAGACAGAGGTATCTCCGATTAATGCTCCTCATATTTAAAACTAAGCAGCTAATGTGGACTTTACTGTACTACAATCTAAGTTCCTAAGGCTTTGGGCCTCAGTCATTGTCAAACCAATTGCTTCCATAATCAACTCTATCCTGTCTACAGGCCATATCCCTAAAACCTGGAAAACTACCAGAGCTGTCCCAATCTTCAAAAGTGGGGACAAAAACACTGTCTCAAACTACAGACCAATATCTCTTCTCCCAATACACACTTGCTCTCATTCATGCCTCACTATCATCTCCTCCGATGCAAATGGTATCAACCTTTTCATAAAATACTAACTAACCTTAAAACTTGCCCCACAAATTAAACATCCCAATAGCCTGCACTCATGGCTATTATTTCACACACAGTCACTCCTACCACACCCATTGTGGCCAAGCACTGCCATCTACAGCACTTATTCCCTCACCTGCTATCTCTGTAAATTTCCCTTAAACCTTAGATTGTAAGCTCTTAAGGGCAGGGATTTCCTTTCCTATTGTCTGATTTTGCTGCACTTACTATTCTATCATAATTCCCTCTACTGTATTCTTTATGAAGTGCTGAGAACATTTTTGACGCTATATATATATAAAGTCATACATTGCAATACACTACTATCCAAAGTCATGGACAAAAATGTGTTCACTCCCAATTAAACAATTACTATACTAAGACAAATACCCCTAGCCAATTCCAGTCAGGCCTCCACCCCAAACACTCCATTGTAACTATTCTGCTAAAATGTGAAATGCCTTGCATATAATATATACTCTGCTCACTTATGTAACTGTATTTGCCACTATATATCACCTGTCCTTTAACTCTATACCTAGAACATATCCAAAAACGAGAGGTGACTCCAAATGCACCACTTTGGCAAAACATTCTAAAAATATTTTAACAATAACTACTTCTTATAATAAAATAGAACACCAATGGAAAAATAAATGGTTAAAAATTATAAAATATATCACATATTCAGTTAATAGACAAATGATTTTGTATAAGACTTCACACTAATGTCTTGCTTTATATAATCTCTTTGCACAGTGCTGAGCACACGGTCAGCTTTATCATTTTAAAGACACTCTGCATATTCATCTGACTAAAGAAAAAATATTTTCTATAAGACTTGTTTCCGGGCAAAGAGCCATTTTGTTTCTGGGCGTTTCGCCAATTGACCCTGAAAAGATAAGATAATGACACACCACCGCTTCCTCCTAAAAATAATTATTATTGGATTGGAACTTTTGCTTAAAGTTTAAATACATGGAGCTTTATCCAGAGCCCTAAGAACTACATTTTTTATGACCTTTCAAAAATTAACCAACGGGCCTTTATATAGCTGAGGTTCATATAACTTCTTAACACACAAATAACGCCACACGCTCATGCTATCTCCCTCCACTCAGTTCTCTTTAATGCCTTCTGTATGAACTTTCATAGTTTCACTGATTTAATTCACTACAAATTTATGCTATCCTGTTGCAATTCTGTCCTTTCTCAAGCTACACAAACCTATTTCTTTCCATTAATCAACACTCATAAGTCTACCCCACACAAATTCTTCCTTCATCTCACCTCAGGACTTTTGCTGACTATTTTTAAGAAAGAGGTTGAATCCATACACCAGAACATTCCCTCTTTTTCCTCCTATCCTACTTTGCTTCCAACTCTCTGCCTGCTTTCCTTGACTCTTTTTCCACTGTCTCAAAAGAGTGTCACCATCACTGTTGATCTCCTCTTCTCCCTCTAATCTGCTACATTTCCATTCTCCTTCAAACATGTAATAGTTATACCATGACTCAAAAATAGCAAGCTTGACCCTACTGCACCGACACACTTTATTCGAGCAAATACCCGGTATGTACCTGGCAGATACCTGGAATGCGCCGCTCCTCACCTCTGACAAGCCCCGTTGCGTTTGCCTTCCCAGCCTGGGTTCATGCCTGGCTGATGGGCGGCTGATCTGTTAAATGATAATGATTAGGATTTAATAGGCTGCAATGCTTCGCGTGTCTACCAGATGGCATAAATTCATGAATTGTAATGCAGTATATATATATATACTGTGCAGTATTGCAGCCAGTGGGAATAAAATGCTTCAATCCCTGCTTGGAAAATAACTCAATGCACTCGGGCAGAAAACAGTCACAAACCTCAATACACCCGGGTATACCCGAATTCGTGGGACTAGCCAAGCTCGAATAAAGTGTGTCGCCAGTGTACCTCTCTTTCTAACTACTGAACTTGTCTTGCATTCTCCTGTTTGCTCCATTTTCTCACACCCATTCTCTCCTTAACCCTCTACAATCTGACTTCTGCACTGCTCCCTCCACGGAGACAATTCTCACTAAAATAACTCATGACCTATATGCTGCCCAAGACAGAGGTCATTACCCTCTGCTCCTATTACTCCACCTCTCTGAAGCATTTGCCTCTGTGGACTACACTCTTCTCTTTTCT
Organism: Ascaphus truei; assembly: GCF_040206685.1. Classification (NCBI taxonomy): domain Eukaryota; kingdom Metazoa; phylum Chordata; class Amphibia; order Anura; family Ascaphidae; genus Ascaphus; species Ascaphus truei. The sequence goes on from NC_134483.1 coordinate 256,646,910, forward strand.
CTGTACACACTCTCTCTAGGTGACCTAATAACATCTCTTAGGTTTAAATATCACCACTATGCTGACAACACCCTCATTTACTTTTCAACCCCTGACCTTACACCTGCCATACAAACCTACGTTTCTGAATGTCTCTCTGTTATCTCATCCTGGAAGATCCTCTTTCGCCTTAAATTAAACATGGCAAAAACAGAGTTCCTCATACTTCCTCCCAAACCTGACCCTATTATCTCCTTCCACATTACTCTTGAATCTTCCATCCAGTAGCTCAAGCACGCTGCTTAGGGGTCACTCCCAACTCCTCTCTCATATTCTCCTCTTTCATTCAAAACATTTCTATAACTGTCGCTTTTTCTTCCACAATATCACAAAGATACACCTGTTCCTCTGTTGCTCAACTATTAAAAACTCTGATTCAGACCCTTATTATCTCCCCTCTTGATTACTGTAATCCCCTGCTATCCCAGCTTCCTGACTTTCACCTGTCTTCCCTACTATCTATCCCAAACGCTGCTGCGAGAATCACTCTACTCTTTAAACTCTGATTCTGCGTTTCCCCTCCTGAAATTCCTCTCCTGGCTTCTAATCAAGTCCTACTGTTTCTATATGCTCTCCCTACCTACCAAGTAGATTGTAAGCTCCTCAGAGCAGTGACTTCTCTTTGCTCAACTTTTACTTTTATGTCTGGATCACTTATTCTATGACCTCTTACCTTTACCATTTGATAACTATATGATTACGACATGCACTACTCCTGTGAAGCGCTGAGCCTATTAATGGCGTTCTATACATGAAAACATACAATACAATATATACTTGAAACAATGCTTATGAGCTTTTACCCATATTTTTAAACACAAAATATTCCAAGTGTTTTTACTGGTTACACACAATACAGAACACACACAATACAGACACCCAAAGAACATAGACACAAACTTCTCTCCTACACAGCTTCTCATATAAATAACCTGCTTTTATTCTCTTTCTAGTTGCCATTAGAACAGAAGGAAAAAGAATATTTTCTGGTTCAAAAGACCTATTCGTGTGGCCAGTACGAACAAATCTTTTCAATTCTATTCTTTTTCTTCTACTCTCTCTCTTAGGGCTGCTCTGCAATTACTGGCAACATGTCCTACCTTTTTACACTTATAACACTTTATGTCCCTTCCAAACAATATACACACAGTCTCTAATTTTATCCCAATTTTTGCATATAAACTTTTCATAAAAATAACCCTCTACTTCCTCAACACCACATATGCCTTAATTATCTATCGGCAAATTCACTTGCTATTTCTTTCCTATTCACTTTCTTTTTCACTTGTTATTATATTAACTTCTGTCCTGGCAATAGTAAAAATTAATACAGCGGGATCCTTCTGTCCCTCAACATAATTCTTTTGACCCATATTAACGTAAGGTATGTTTCCCTGTGGGATTCAAAAACACATGAGACGGCGCTCCCTGAGCCTATCAATCCCACAGAAAAAGACCCCTCTTTCATTTAAACATCTGCGCAATTAGTTGATAATAGTACAAACAAAAACAGTGCCATTCACTGGCCAACAAAATATTTATATTGTCTCTTTTCGTTCTCTGTATTCATTCTTTATTATTTTCGTCTGCAGACACACAATCCTTTGAGAATTTTTGGTTTCCCATTATTCCCCTGTTACAGAAATCAAATTTAATTGACCTGTACAATACTTCTTCGGTTACAGAAATCAAATTTAATTGACCTGTACAATACTTCGGCTACAGCAATCAACTGTTAATTGACCTGTACAATTTAGCGTTACAATAATCAACGCAAGCTGATTACATACAACTCTTTTGGCATGTTATTGTTCTGAATAGTGTAAATATGCAGATAAGGACCTGTCACGAGACTGTTCCCCAATCACATTTTCTCACCATAACTATACCAAAGAAAAACTTGAATCACTTCAGCGGGTCCAACCCAGTCCTGATAAACCTTATACTTTTATAACATGGATACAGATAAGACCTTCTAACCAGATATCCATGAACTCACTTGGTATGTAAATGACAAAACAGAGCAAATGTACAATCAGGGACCCGTCCTGCTCCGACAACAAAAATATTTATCACAACCCAGGACGGTCTGAAAACAATCCCTTTAAGCACAAAAACACTCACTTTCATCACCAAAACACCAAAACCTTTAACGGGACTCTTACCTTAGCCCCTAACAACTCTTAACAACTCTTACACTTTAAAATGAATACAGGAACAGAGAATAATAAATTCACGTGAAACTGCTAGGGATTCTTACTCGTCACATCAGATAAGACACCGTTCAAAAATCAGCTCCACGCACCACTCAAAACAATTTAATCAGGCTGTTTGTCTAAAAAATGCAGGTAGCCTTACCTTGATTCATATGTGAGCTCAGATTTGAGTGATGGAGGAGTGATTAATCCGGGTGCTCGATTCCGATGATATTGAGTCCCTACTTCGGAATGCGCCATCTGTGGAAAGCGTAAATAAAAAACACAGTGTGAGGTTATTTTGAAACAGAATAACACGTGAATTTATTCAAGTCAAGTGCACAACGGAGACAGCTTCAAAACAAAAGCTCTCTAAATAATAACACGATATGCCATATATTTATACCCTAAATCCTAAAGCTCCACCCCTTTATGGGGGGGCTTGCACGTCACTAAACATTACCTCATTTTGTAATACATAACAATATTAAAGTTGATGTCATTTTGTAATACATAACAATATTGTATAACTACCTGTCAGCTAGAAACCATTCTGGGGTTAAATGGGATGTGCCTATTCTGTCGCCTAGCAATATGTTATGAGAATAAATTCTACTGCAAGAATCTAAACTTATCTCATGGGTTCTCATAACTTTTAGCCTGTTTACACTTTCAATTTGAAGCTGATTGGATGAGGAAGAGTCAATAAGAGCGAAAACATTCCTTTCTCTGCTTCACACATTTGTTTATACAGAAATGAAACACAGAAATTAGACTCACAAAGACAAGACAAAATGGCGGATTGCAATATTCACACAAAATGGCTTCATCCTAAATGCTGTTATGTTGTTATGCCAGACCCCCTAATGTCTCAACTTCGTCAGTACATAGCTATATACTGTATTACTAAGTGTATCTCATGTACCAATACTAGTCCAGGGACTATCCTAATGAGGTTTTGACGAATGGGCTACAACCCATTAGTCTTAACTTTCAGGGAATATTTGTCTCTTAGGACTTTATATTTCATTTAGAATCACTGTTATTAATTGTACGTCACTAGCCCTTAGCACTGTGCCTCTTTTTATACAATTGTATTACGTATATAATCAGCTATAGATCCAGCGCTGGAATGCTTAAATCACAAATTTGCTTACTGCCCCACCCCCCCCCCCCTTCAGGGGCAACCTTCGGTCATGACAGGGACGGTTTGGAGGGAAACCTTAGATAAAAGGCCCGAACAAGCCTAGGGGCGTGAAGTTGGTCCTTAGGGACCCAATAACACTCTTCGGTGCTGAAGCCCCTCCAATGAACCAGGTACTGGATTTTGCCACAGGTGAGTCTGGAGTCCAAGACGGTTTGTACTTAAAATTCCTGTTGTCCCTCAACCAAGAGGGGTTCAGGCAAGGAGACCGAAGCTTGGGACTGAGGTTCCTTTATGAAGGGTTTGAGCAGTGACGTATGGAACACAGATGGAATCTTCATAGAAGCTGGCAACCGTATCCGGTAGGCCACTGGATTGACTTGCTCAATAATGGGAAAAGGGCCAATGTACCTCGGTGCCAATTTAGCTGGTGGAACCTTCAATCAGATGTTTTTTGTGGACAACCATACCTTTTGTCCCGCGTTGTAAATAGGAGTCTCGCGACTATGTCTGTCAGCCTATTTTTTCTGCATAGAGACTGCCTTACATAGATTCTCCTGAATCTTAGACCAGGAATCTTGGAGATGCAGAATCTGGTTATTTGCTGCTGGTACCCCGGACCTTGGTCCTGCAGTAGGAAGAGCTGAGGGATGAAAGCCGAAGTTGGTAAAGAACGGTGAGTCTTGGGTTGACTTGTTGCGAAGATTATTGAGAGAACAAGGCAGGATAAAAGATCCGTCCAGTTGTCCTGGGTGTCCGAGATGAAGCAACGGATGAATTGTTTCAGTGATTGATTAGTTCACTCCGTCTGACCATTAGTCTGAGGATGATAGCAAGAAGAAATGTGCAGAGAGATCCCTAGTTGCTTGCAGAAGGCCCGCCAAAACTTCGAGATAAATTGGGAGCCTCAATCAGACACAATCACCTGGGGAACCCCATAAAGGCGGAACACCTCTTTAATATAGGCTTCGGAAAGTTTAAGGGCATTAGGTAGCTCTTTGAGAGGTATGAAGTGGGCCTGTTTCGAAAATTGATCGACTACCACCAGAATGATGTTCCTACATTTGGACACAGATAGTTCCACGATGAAATCCATGGAGAGGAGAGTCCATGGGCGATCCGGGATAGGGACTGGTTGCAGCAAACCAGGAGGCCTGTTATGGGGAGTTTTGTTCTGGCCACAGGTGGGACATGCGGAGACAAATCATTGTATGTCTTTACGCATGCCTTGCCACCAAAAGCTCCGTTCCAGGAGATCGATGATTCTCTTGGTACCCGGGTGTCCAGAACTTTTAGAAGAGTGACCCCATTCTAGTACCTTTCTACGATATGCAGGTGCGGTAAAGAGATGTCCCTCTGGAACTTGGAGACCCTCCAGAACCTGGGACTGGCCCTTTATGATGTCTTCCAACGAGTCGAATGTATTGGCGGAGATAATACATGATGGAATGAGCATGGTTTCCTCTCGATCTTCGACCTTGTCTTCTACTCAAAATATGAAAGAGAGGGCGCCTACCTTCACAATTTTTTGAGTCGGGTATGTAAGAAATTATGAAATTAAAGTGGAAGAAGAAAAGGGACTGTCACGATAGACCAGAACTTTTAACACCAAAATACCCAGATCCTTTGATTGAGCAAAGCAAGAGATAAAATACATTTAGATTTATTTACAGGAGGAACATACAGACGAGACAACAAGTATTCTAAGGCTTGCCTAAAACTAGCCCAGTTACATGCTGGGTACATGCTGGGTGTAACCTGGCTAGTTTAAGGCAAGTTTAAGGCATTTCTGCATTGACTAATGACCCATCGGATTAACACAGCAGGGGTCCCTGGCAGTCCCATTCAGTTTGAATGGGACTGCCAGGGACCCTCGCTATTAATCTGATGGGCCTTTACTCAATGCAGAAATGCCTTAAACTTTCCTTAAAAACGACCCAGCATGTACCCAGCATGTACCTGGGTCTTTTTGGCAATTGCCACTGGTTTGTGTTAGAATAACCGTTGGCACTACAGTACACAGCTTGGTTTAAAATTACAATGAAAATACATGTACTGGAATGGGGTAAAACGAAATATCTTGTTTCCAAAACTAAATGTTGCTAAACAAAATCTCTAGGAGAAATTTCCCAGGAGCGGGAGTAGCTTGCGAAAAGAGCCTGAAACAGTCCTCGGTAAGCAGCGCAACTTGCCACTGCACTTTTACTACTTCGGTGCTGCTTCTTTCGTTCTGTTCTTGTAGTACTGGATCTTGGAACCTTCGTTCTTACGAACACTTGAAGCTTAGCTGAATCTTTGTTATGATGTTACAAATCTCTTACAGCATGATGAATCTTAGGTGAATCTGTTACAGCATGATGACTCTCATTCCTGATGGGCTGCATGGGTTCTTATAGGGTTAACATTGCTATACTTAAGTAGTGCAGCTTATCTCTGTGGGGGAATATTTCCGTCCCCCTATCACGGAGTTGCCAATACTTTGCAAACCTGGCAGAGGGGGCTTCTCATTCTGCCCTGCTCACTGCTGCCCCTTTGCCGCTTAGCATTTGACACCCTGCCCCTCTTACCTGGTTCCACTCAGTCTGGGCAGGGTGACATTTTGCCAGGATGGCTTATTGAAGTTCTCTTCCCCTACCAAGCAAGCTAACAACTGGTTTAACACTTCTATATCCTGGATTGCCTTTGAAGCTTAGAGGGCAGAGTAGCCACTCTGTCTCCCATGCAAATGGATTTTTACCCTACTGAACATTACTTGAACTTAAAAAACATATAACTCTCGCCACCTTATACCTGGTGGGAGATACACTGAACCCAAACCTGGGTCCTGGGGTTTGTTGGCATATACTGGGGTACTGTGAATGTGATTGATTCCCCTGCCCGGTCTTACTATTTTGATCTGTGCTGAAGCAGGGAGTTTTGGCGGTGAGCTGCAAACTGCTTTCTAGGGAGGATTTTGTCCGGTGGTCTGTGTTCCTCATGTCCTCAGGAATCTGAGGGGTAACCCTCAACACTGGCCCCCTTCTACCCAAACACACCCTGACAACATTTTATTGTAAAATCACCCCTGAAACTCCCGCCCTGCACACCCCGCTGGTTGGCATGCCTGGAACAGTAAAAATACACATACATCTTCATTACAAATGCAGTTACATGCCATGATTGGGTTGAAGAGCTGACATTCACAATTCCCCCTTATGGCTCAGGGGCACCCAGCCGGGCATACTACCTTTATTATTGAAACAGAAATTCATCAGGCGCTCCTATGGGTGTCTCGGATAAACAATATAAAAACCACAGTAATTGGTGCAATTGAAAGGGATAAATACAAATGGTGACAGAATGCAGCTCAACCTTCGCTGGATCTTCCTTGTTGATCCTTAGAGTGTTATGATGTGGAGGAGTCAAGGAGCGCGCAGATCACCAGTATTGACATGAAAAACAAAACACACAATAATAGTGCAACTCTGTCTAAATAAGCGTGAAACACCTATATTAGTACACAGTAATGACTTCAGTGAAACAGGTACAAATAGGCAAGTCTCCCATCTGCCGATAAAATAGATGGGAGAACACACAGTATATTCCAGTCATCCCAGCAATGGTGAGGTATGTGCTGAATGGCACAGGAGAGAAAATGTATTGGTGAAAACTTATATCAACATACACACACAAACAGACCACTCCAAAAAGCTTGCAGGAGATAATGAGAGTGTATTGGCATACAGAAAAAACGCAGCAGCGGTAGGCAATGCAAACTCACAGGAATACCCTGGATATGGGCATGGTAAACAGAATAGCGTCCTGGTAATGGGGTAGGTGATCCAACTTGTGACATTGTACTGCAGAGGACTCATGCACCTTGCGGTTCCTCCGCCCTCCACGAACACAGAACTTCCGGGTACACCCTATTCCAAACTGGAAACCTCATGTGACGGCTCCCAGTATCAGTCGCAGCAGCAGCCAATAGCACAGGAATTTATTATTGGCCTGGTACCCCTTCACCGTCAGACCTCCCCACCTCAAAGTGTAGGATGCTTTCCTTCCTTCTCCCCTACTTGGCTGAGCACTGCACCGATACCAAAGTCAGAGGCATCGGTCTGCACCAAACACTTTTTTGAATAGTTTGCTGCAGCCAAGATTGGAGCACTGGCCAGTGCGGTTTTCAATGCGTGAAAAACAATTTCACAGGCGGGAGACCAGACAACCAGTACTGAGAGTCATTTCTGGGTCAAGTCAGTCAGGGGTTTAGCCACAGCTGTACTGCGGTACAAACTTTCTACAGTAGCAAGCAGTGCCTAAAAAAGTCATAACCTGCTGCTTAGTTTTAGGGATGGGCCACTGCACTATTGCCTCAACCTTAGCTGGCTCAGGTTTAAGATGCCCTCCGCCCACCCTGTGCCCTAGGTACAATATCTCTGCCATTCCGACTAAGCACTTGGTAGGTTTCAATGTGCACCCCACTTCCCTAATTCTGGCTAGAACCGCTGCTACGGCACTAGATGTGAATCCCATGATTGACTAAATACAGCTATATCATGCAGGTATACCCTTGCTTAACTTTGTATGCCTTCCAGTAACCTATTGACTAGGCTTTGGAAGGTAGCCGGGGCATTCCTCATCCCGAATGGCATCACTAAAAACTCATAGAGGCCGGGAGCATGGCCAGGACTCTGAGCTGAACAGACGCAGGTCTGATCGGCTCCGCTACAAAGGGACACGATTAGGCCCCGGAGACCTACAGCCAGCTGAGCCAGAGGAGGGGGCCCCGCACGGAAGAAAGGTTGGGAGACAGGGAGGGAGAACGCTGCTAGCGGAGGTCTGCCGCTCCGGTAAGAGGGGGAACTACCAGAGATGCACTGCTCACCGGCGTGGCTGTCTCAGAGGCTCAAAGGTTGAGGAGGAGCGGCCATCTTGCCTCAGCACTCCACTGTGACCCAGTAGGGGAGTGCGGGGATGCCATCCTAAACATCCCTCACCCCCTTCAAACCCTGCTTAAGATCAGAATGTGACCGCTCCGGCCTGGCAAGGCCCCCCTCCCCCCACAGTCCATACACACACTTACCTGGTGAAGACAGATCCTATAGCACTCAAGAACCCCCCCTCCGAGCTAAGAAGACAACTAAGGGCATCTAAGGCCTGACAGTCACTGCTAACCAAAAGTGTGCAAACAGTCCTTCAAACTTGTCTAAACCTATTCCACACAACATCTCTAAGTGAACTGTATTGGAATAAAGCCCGGAAGCCCACCGCTCCTCCCCCCCCACTCCCAGTAGAATAAGAAAATACGCTAACTATCGGAAACAAATCCGAGAGCTCTGGGATTCCACGCAGGGGTCTGTAACAGGGGAGTTATCCCTTTTCAGGTAATGTGCCTCTAATCCAGCAGTGTGGTGGTTAACTGCTGGTAGTCAATTAACAAACACCACCTGCCTGATTGCTTAGAAAAGCCTGTCTTTTGAGACAGGAAGAGAGACTCCTTTGCTTACACCTGAGCTGAACTTTGGAGACAGAGCAGAGATTCCTTAGTCCACAACTGGGCTGAACCAAGGAAGGGACACTTCTCTTGAGTCCTGCCAGAAGAAATAGCAGAGCTGCATTCAAGACACAGGGGAAACTTCTAATCCTGAATGCTGACACACCCTGAGGAAAAGGGAGTTGAACCAGGGACAGAGAAGATTTCCCCTCCAAACCACAAGGAACAGATAAGACTTTTATTTACAAGACTTTTTATATCTGTTCATTTCATGCTATATGTTTGGGGCTGGGAGACATGCTTATCTAAGGGAGCTGTGAACCGCATAGTATTTCACTAGAAATACTCCCAAGTGAATAGAAGCTTTGTTTACCCCTTGTTTGGATGGTTTTCTGATGTTAAGGAAAAGGCGCAATAAAAGGCTTATTTAATTTCACCCTAATCAGTCTCCCTTGCATACCTCTGTGAGCGTCCGCCTACATATGGTGTCAGAAGTGGGATGAGAGGTGTCTTTGAAGTTAAAAAGGACCGGAGATTTTTATGTGAATTTTTTTTATGCTTTTTGCCTACAAACAGTCTGAGCAACTTAAAAAAAAAAAAAAAAAAAATCTCATGCAGCAGAGACCAGAGTTAAAGGGATACACACCCAGGCAGGAAACTTACACTGCACTGAAACCTACAAAACCACAGATGGACTCTTTTCCCCAATCCCAAGAGGAGAGAGACTGCTGAAGCAGCTAAACCTTATTTGCCTATCACAAAGTGTAATATGGTCATTGAAATAGGGGTTTTGCCTTCCAGCCATAGTCAGGGTTCAAGAAGTGAGTCAGCCCTTAAAAAGGATAGGTGTTTGTTGTTTTCAAAAGTTTCGCTGAAGCAGTGAATACAGATGGTGACCCACGAGCGGTACTGATTTTGCAAATAAAGGTTGCCACACCGCATAGGGCTACCAGCTGTGAATGGAGTATATGCCGAAAAGTGTGAAAATTGATACAAGACTGTGCTGAAGCAGGGGAATTTTTAGCAAACAAATGCCGATTGTAAAATTGCCCTACCGGGGAAAAAGTAATTGCTGAACTGCGTAAAAGGTATTCCAAAGCCAATTGCTGAGTGTTGAGTCACCCTGCCGGAAGTGAAAGAAATATTCCACTGCAAAGAATGTTTTTTTTTCCTGCAATATCAAACTGCTTTTCATGTCAATTTTTCCTAAACCTCTCAGGATTTTCACAAACTTGTATATATGCTTGTAGATGGAACGTTCACAGAGGTACACAATTAGGAGGCTTTTATAAGGTGAAATTATAATAAGGCTTTATTGTGCCTTTTCCTTTTTATCAGGAAAACATCCAAACAAGGGGGGGAACAAAGCTTCCATTCACTTGGGAGTATTTCTAGTGAAAACACTATGCAATTAATTCACATCTCCCTAGTCAAGCATTTCTCTCAGACCCAAAACATATAGCATGAAAATAAGCAGATATAAGCAGTCTCTTAATAATGATAGTCTTATCTGTTTATCAGCTGTAGAGTAAGCTTCTCTGCTCTCCTGGAACCGCACCCGTGCGTGCACAGAAAATATCAGCGTCCAGGTTTAGAAGTCTTATTTGGTTCTTGGAGGGAAAATCTTCTCAGTTCCTGGTTCAGCTCCCTTCACTCAGGGTTTGTCAGCTTCAGGTTTAGTAGTTTTCCCTGTGTCTTGAAATCAGCTCTTCTGTGTTTTCTGACAAAGCTCAAGACATGTGATGCCTCCAAAGGTCAGCTCAAAAGTGAGCTAAGGAGTCCCTTCCTGTCTGAACAGACAGGTTTTTGTAAGCAATCTAAATCAGGCAGGTGGTGTTTAGTAATTAACTACCAGAAGTTAACCACCACACTGCTAGATTAAAGGCACATTACTGAACAGGGATAAGTCCCCTGTTACATACCTCCCCTGTTTGTGGGAAGCTCGGGCTTACCACGGCCAAAGCCCATCCTTCCACTCTCATTCTAGATATCTCTGTGACTTGAATGAGAGTGGATGGAGGAAGAGAACACTCAGTCCTGTTGGGATTGGAGCCCTTTCTCCAGTTTATTTGTGTCTCCTCCTGAAGGTGTTTGAGATCAGCACCCCTCAGTCGCTCGAGGAGGACTTTCTCCAAGTATAGTCTTTTTTCTGCGTGCGCGGTCATGAGATTTCCCTCGCGTCGGGTGCTCGTCTTATTGTAGGCATACTGTATGGCACCAGTGGCAGAGCATTTAAAAACAGCCCCTTTTAGATTAAGTTGCAATTCCACACCCACTTCCAGAGAATGTCCCATCTTTTCAGCTTCATCAGCTAAGGATTGTTCTGGTTTTTATTCAGCACATGTACCTTCTTTTGTTGCCTGCTGGGTGGCTGAAGGTTTTGCTAGTGCTTGTTTAGGTGGTTCAAATTTTGCAACCTTGTCTTTTAGATGAGCGGTATTCCCAGCTCTCACTGTACCCTTGTCTTCATGGGTTTTGAGGCTGTGGGATACTGACGCTTAGTAAGGGTCACTACATGTCCTTATAGGACTGTAATCTCATCCGCGAGAGATCCCTGTTTTTTGAGTGCGTCTTGCAAGTCTCTTCTCAGGGAATTTGTCTGCATGCTTTGCTTTCTCTGAGCTTGCATTCACATTTTTATTGCACTGTGAAGCACTATGAACTTTTTTGCTTGGGCCACAGTTACTTGTTTCAGTTTCTGGACCTTCTTGTGCTCCCTTTTGTGCCGCGTCACCTGGGTTCTAAGCTTGGCTTTTAGAGTTGCTTTGGTGATGCTCAGGGTAGCCTTCAGTTTCTCATGCTGCTTTGCGGTGACATACTGGGTCATCAGACGTTCCTGCAGCACTTGAATTTCTTTAACAGCCTGCAGATTGTCATCCTGCAGAGTTCGCTGCTTCTCCTCTGCCTTCTCGAGGTGCATACGCAGACCTTGCAGTTGGTTCTGCAGTCGGTGCTCTGCGTCAAACTTTTCCTTGACTTTTTCTGTCAACTGAAAATTTTCTTCTTTCAGTTTTACGTTTTCTCTTTTTAATCTTGAATTTTCTCCTCTTTCAGTCTCTGTATTCTTCAGGGCTTCTTTGCAGTCCTCCTTCCATTTACACACATCTGCTTTGAGAATGACCATCTCCTGGCGTGAGACTTCCTTCTCTAGGTTGAGGGTCTGAAGCTCCTTCTGAGAGACTTTGAGATCTGTATCAAGATTACCAATAGTTTCTTTAGCAATGTCCAGCTCCTCAGTGAGACTGTGTAGTTCCTTTCTGGAAACATCCAGGTCTGTGCGGCAGCTGTTGGTCTCATGATGTGAGGCATCCAGTGCTCTGCGGAGTGTCTGAACCTCTTTCTGAGATATGTCCACTTCTATCCGGACACTGTTGACCTCCTGTTGTGAGGGATTCAGCTCTATATGAAGAGTGTGAACCTCTTGCTGGAAGACTGTCATCTGCTTCAGTGCCTCCTCATACTTCCGCTTTAGCGTAGCCACCATTTTATCAGATTGGCTCTGCTTTTCATCCATGGCAGAAATAATAGCATTTGCAGTATCTAGCTCAGTCTTGAGATCGTCCAATTCTGTTCCAGATTCAGAGTACATTGTGAGCAGCACCATCTGTAACTCAGCATTATCTGCTCTCTCAAGTTTCAATTGTTCTCGAAGTAGATCATAGTCACGCCTGGCAATTTTCAGGGCGTCTTCAGGGCTGGTCAAGGGATCGTCACTCACTGGTTCCGGCTCCGCTTCCCTGGGATTACTGGTTGAGGGTTCCTCACTGTTGGCACCGGACAGACAATTCTTTGGGGTACACGACTTCTGCCTTGGGCCCTCTGGATATTCGGTTAACCGTGGGACAAATTCTCCATTTTCTCTAGGCTGCAGGGCAACTCGGTCCCCCTTTTTCTCCACAGGATCTGCGGACGTGTCTGTTACTTCCACGGTAAGTGACGAACCGCTTTTCTTATTCTTCCTTTTTGATTTGGATGACACCGTCCCTTCAGGGATACTGGGGTCTCCATCTTCATTTGAAGTTTTAGCAGCGTCACTGGATCCACCCGGCTTTTCTTGCAACTGTAATAGCTGATGGAAATATTTGGTGATCCACTGCTCCCGCTCTGTCTCCTGCTGATCATATTCGTCATCAAAGGGAGCGGTCTTTTCTGTTCGTGCCGAGTTCAGGCACCCCCACCATTCTTGGGGTGTTTTGTGGGTGTGACTCGGTTCGGGTTCCCTGTAAGAGATGTCTTCCTCTTTATTGGACTGGAGGGGCCACTCTTCAGTGGGGTAGGGTTCATTACAGGAACGCTGCATCTTGTCCTCCATTTTTAGGCTATCAGGTGTCATTTTCTTCCTGACCTCAGGAGGCGCTATTGCAGCTGTTGCCACTGTATTTGCTAGAACCCCCAATTGTGTTAGTCCTACAGTTGGGCATATTTTGCGTGTAGAGGTCGTAGCTCTCACAGGCATCTCTGTAGAATATCTGTTTCTTGGATAAGTTTTACAATATCAGCAGTACTGTGTATGCATTTTCTCTTATCAGGTATACAAGATGTGCAGTTGCTAGGTAAAAAAGTCTATTTGCTTTACACCATTTTCTTGCTAGGTGCAATCCCTCCGCTTCAGCAACAGTATTTGGTTTTCTGCCTGAGTTCAGTAATTTTCAGTCTCATCTTTGGGTATTATGGCATTCACACTTCACACTTTGGGTATCTGTTTTTCTCCCAAGATATACTGTACAGTATATAGGCAGACTTTTTTTTACTTGCAGAAAAACATTCTTTGCAGTGGACTATTTCTTTCATTCCCGGCAGGGTGACTCAACACTCAGCAATTGGCTTTAAAATACCTTTTCCCCTTATAGGGCAATTTTACACTCAGCATTTGTTTGCTAAAAATTCCCCTGCTTCAGTACAGTCTTTGTATCAATTTTCACACTTTTCTGCATATACTCCATTCACAGCTGGTAGCCCTATGCGGTGTGGCAACCTTTATTTGCAAAATCAGTACCCCTGCTGCATGAGAGGTTTTTTTTTTTTCTTTTTGTTTTTTTCAAGTTGTTTAGACTGTTTGTAGGCAAAAAGCATAACAAAAAAATTTCACATAAAAATCTCCGGTCCTTTTTAACTTCAAAGACACCTCTTGTCCCACCTCGGACACCATATGTAGATGGAACGTTCACAGAGGTACACAATTAGGAGGCTTTTATAAGGTGAAATTATAATAAGGCTTTATTGTGCCTTTTCCTTTTTTATCAGGAAAACATCCAAATAAGGGGGGGAACAAAGCTTCCATTCACTTGGGAGTATTTCTAGTGAAAACACTATGCAATTAATTCACATCTCCCTAGTCAAGCATTTCTCTCAGCACCAAAACATATAGCATGAAAATAAGCAGATATAAGCAGTCTCTTAATAATGAAAGTCTTATCTGTTTATCAGCTGTAGAGTAAGCTTCTCTGTTCTCCTGGAACCGCACCCGTGCGTGCACAGAAAATATCAGCGTCCAAGTTTAGAAGTCTTATTTGGTTCTTGGAGGGAAAATCTTCTCAGTTCCTGGTTCAGCTCCCTTCACTCAGGGTTTGTCAGCTTCAGGTTTAGTAGTTTTCCCTTTTTCTTGAAATCAGCTCTGCTGTGTTTTCTGACAGAGCTCAAGACATGTGATGCCTCCAAAGGTCAGCTCAAAAGTGAGCTAAGGAGTCCCTTCCAGTCTGAACAGTCAGGTTTTTGTAAGCAATCTAAATCAGGCAGGTGGTGTTCAGTAATTAACTACCAGAAGTTAACCACCACACTGCTAGATTAAAGGCACATTACTGAACAGGGATAAGTCCCCTGTTACAATGCTTAAGATGATTGATCATGGGTTTTTATATATGCAACACATACCTATAAATCCTTTAATTAATCTTTTAATTTGGGATTGTTGCGTAGATACCTACTCATATTATATCTCTTTGAGCGTGTAACGGTTTTGGTTCATATTTGTGATAGGGTTATGTGATTATTTGTATTGTCAAATGCTGTTGCATGGGTTATATTTTACAGATTAGTGTGGAGTCTAATTAGGGTTTCATAGGTTATATGTACTGTATGTGGACATGTTGTTATCTGATGGATGGTTAGAATTTTATGTAATATGTATGGTAGCATTTAATATATAATAACTTACCTAAGATTGATGTTTTGTTCATCATATACATATATGTCCACTTGTATAAGATTATATTATCATTACGTATGTTTTTTCATATATATTTGTTTGTGATTTATATTGGCTCAAATATACCCTACCATTCTCCACATTGCCCTTTATGTATTTGCTCTCATTGTACCTGTTGTGTTTCAGCTTATATATAGAACCCTTTTTTCTTTCATTGAGATCTGCATACATTCAAATTATGTTTCTATCATCCTATTGCTAGATATACATATTGGTTTATGTCAGTAGTAGCTATATATCTCATTGATGTCTAGGGGTTTTTCTTTTAGTAGAGGCATATAGTTTAGTTTAATATGTTTAGTTTAATTTGTTTAGGCTGTGTAGTGTGTCTGTATTTTATGCCAACACGGGATACCACCAGTTTTATGCTCACATATTAGGTTATCTGTGTCTGCTGTAGTTTTGTTAATAAAGTTGTATGACTTTGATACTCCGCTAGCGTGCGCTGACGTCATCACGCCCACGCCACTCCAGAATCAGGAAGTGTACGGGGAGTGGACGATGGCGCGGACTGCGGGTATTTAAACTCACTGGTGAGTACTGAAACTAGTCACCTTGAAAAAGAGCTCACGCTCGAAACGCGTTGGTGGGGGTTTGTGGCCCCGTGATTTAGCTGTTTTTTGATGATCCATTAAAGGCTTATTTTAATTGGTACGCACTCATTCACGTATTCATCTATTTGCTGGTTGCGGAAAATGGAAGCACACCCTATATGGAGCATTGACATTGGATCCAGGAGGACAAACACCAACCTAATGTGAGTTTATTAATTTCTCCTGTTTTTTCATCACTTATACTCTCAATTTCAATGTTTATATGTCTGGACACTGAGTTGTGAGGTTCTTACTGTAGTGCTTGTGGAACCCTAGCCAGCTAATCAAATTATAGTGGAGTTGTGGTGTCTAATACACATTTATGGTTGGTGTTTATATAAAGAAAATACTTGAGCACTATATGAAGAAAAAATGTACCGTATTTCCTCGATTCTAAGACGCACTTTTTTTCCTATTTCACATGGCTGAAATAGGTCTGCGTTTTAGAATCGATGTACAGTATTTAAAAAAAATCAGCTAGGGGGCGCTGCTGCAGATGCCGTCCGGGATATTCACAGTCTGCAGAAACAGCACATGGCTGCAATCACCCCCTCCCCATGAGGTGCAGAGGGATCGGAGATGTCTGTCAGGGCACATCCATTGCCCAGAAGCCCCCCCCCCTTCCCGAATCCCTTGTGAAAAGCAGGAGGTGCCTAGGTAGCTGTGTCTCTCGGTGTGTCTCTGGATATGTTTGTGTGTCTCTGTATGTGTGTGTCTGTGTCTCTCTCTCTCTCTCTCTCTCTCTCTCTCTCTCTCTATGTGTTTATCACTCTGTTTTTCTCTCTCTCTCTGTGTGTTTGTCTCTGTATCTCTCTCTCTCTCTCTGTCTGTCTGTGTCTCTGTATGTGTATGTGTGTGTCACTCTCTGTCTGAGTGTGTGTGTGTGTGTCTCTGTCTCTGAATGTGTCTGTGTGTGTCTCTCTGTATGTGTCTTTGTGTGTGTGTGTGTGTGTGTGTGTGTGTGTGTGTGTGTGTGTGTGTGTGTGTGTGTGTGTGTGTGTGTGTGTGTGTGTGTGTGTGTGTGTGTGTGTCTGTCTTTCTGCTATCAAAAGCAAGATAGGAGATTGTTAGAACATGTACTTTTTACTTTAAGGAAAGCAATGAGTACAGGAATAAAAAGGTACTTGGTAATATCATAAAAAGGGGCCACTAATACTTGGTAACATCATAAAAAGGGGCCACTAAAAATGTAAATAACTAGTGTGTTTATTTATCCAGGACACCTTCCTACCCATCCTGTTCTTACTGCTCTCTCATGCTTCACCCTTTCACTGCTTTGAAATCTGATGCCGGCTGCTCTGACAGCAAAAGGGTTAAGAAAAATCCCCCCCCCCCACACTGACACTGCCCCTGCCATATCTGTCTCTCTCTGGTCTGTGTGTGCCCCCCCCCCTTCCCTCCCATTCTCTCCCATTCTCTCCCCCCTTCCCTCCAATTCTTTCCCCCCTTCCCTCCCATTATCTCCCCCACTTAACTCCCATTCTCTCCCCCCGTTTCCCCATATTCTCTCCCCCTTCCCTCCCATTCTTTCCCCCACTTCCCTCCAATTCTCTCCCCCCCCTTCCCTCCCATTCTCCCCCCCTTCCCTCCCATTCTCCCCCCCTTCCCTCCCTTTCTCTCCCCCCCTTCCCTCCCAATCTCTCCCCCCCTTCCCTCCCATTCTCTCCCCCTTCCCTCCCCCCTTCCCTCCCATTCTCTCCCCCCCTTCCCTCCTATTCTCTCCCCTAACTTTCCCTCCCATTCTCTCCCCCACTTTCCTCCTATTCTGTCCCCCCACTTTCCCTCCATTTCTCTCCCCTCACTTTCCCACCCATTCTCTCCCCCCACTTTCCTCCTATTCTCTCCCCTCCCTTTCTCTCCCCCCACATTCCCTCCTATTCTCTCCCCCCAATCTCCCTCCCTTTCTCTCCCCTAACTTTCACTCCCTTTCTCCCCCCTGTTCCCTCCCATTCTCTCCTCCCCTTCACTCCCATTCTCTCCCCCCCTTCCCTCCCATTCTCCCCCCTTTCCCTCCCCATTCTCTCCTCCCCTTTCCTGCCCATTCTCTCCCCCCTTTCCCTCCAATTCTCTCCCCCCTTTCCCTCCCCCCTTTCCCTTCTATTCTGTCCCCCCACTTTCCCTCCCTTTCTCTCCCCTCACTTTACCTCCCATTCTCTCCCCCCACTTTCCCTCCTATTCTCTCCCCTCCCTTTCTTCCCCCCTTTCCCTCCCATTCTCTCTCCCCCTTTCCCTCCCATTCTCTCCCCCCTGTTCCCACCCATTCTCTCCCCCCCTTTCCCACCCATTATATCCTCCCATTCTCCACCCCTTTCCCTCACACCCATTCTCTCCCCCCCTTTCCCTCCCACCCATTCTCTCCCATTACCCCCCCCTTCTCTCCCATTCTCTCCCCACCCTTTCCCTCCCATTCTCCCCCCTTTCCCTCCCATTCTCCCCCCCTTTCCCTCCCATTCTCTCCCCCCCACTTTCCCTCCTATTCTCTTATTCTGTCCCCCCACTTTCCCTCCCTTTCTCTCCCCTTCCCCTCACTTTCCCTCTCATTCTCTCCCCCCCTTTCCCTCCAATTCTCTCCCCCCTTTCCCTCCCATTCCCTCCCCCCCTTTCCCTCCTATTCTGTCCCCCCACTTTCCCTCCCTTTCTCTCCCCTCACTTTCCCTCCCATTCTCTCCCCTCCCTTTCTCTCACCCCTTTCCCTCCCATTCTCTCCCCCCTTTCCCTCCCATTCTCTCCCCCCTTTCCCTCCCATTCTCTCCCCCCCTTTTCCCTCCAATTCTCTCCCCCCCTTTTCCCTCCCATTCTCTCCCCCCCCTTTCCCACCCATTCTCTCCCCCCTTTCCCACCCATTCTCTCCCCCCTTTCCCTCCCTTTCTCTCCCCTAACTTTCCCTCCCATTCTCTCCCCCCCTTTCCCTCCCAGTCTCTTCCCCCTTTTCCCACCCATTCTCTCCCCCCCTTTCCCACCCATTATATCCTCCCATTCTCCCACCCCTTTCCCTCACATCCATTCTCTCCCCCCTTTCCCTCCCATTCTCTCCACCCTTTCCCTCCCTTTCTCTCCCCTAATTTTGCCTCCCATTCTCTCCCCCCCTTTCCCTCCTATTCTCTCCCCCCTTTTCCCACCCATTCTCTCCCCCCCTTTCCACCCATTATATCCTCCCATTCTCCCACCCCTTTCCCTCACACCCATTCTCTCCCCCCCTTTCCCTCCCACAAATTCTCTCCATTACCCCCCCCCCTTTCTCCCCCATTCTCTCCCCACCCTTTCCCTCCCATTCTCCCCCCTTTCCCTCACATTCTCCCCCTTTCCCTCCCATTTTCTCCCCCCACTTTCCCTCCCTTTCTCTCCCCTAAATTTCCCTCCTATTCTGTCCCCCCACTTTCCTCCCTTTCTCTACCCTTCTATCCCCTCACTTTCCCTCCCATTCTCTCCCCCCCTTTCCCTCCAATTCTCTCCCCCCTTTCACTCCCATTCCCTCCCCCTCTTTCCCTCCTATTCTGTCCCCCCACTTTCCCTCCCTTTCTCTCCCCTCACTTTCCCTCCCATTCTCTCCCCCCACTTTCCCTCCTATTCTCTCCCCTCCCTTTCTCTCCCCCCTATCCCTCCCATTCTCTCCCCCCTTAACCTCCCATTCTATCCCCCCCTTTCCCTCCCATTCTCTCACCACCCTTTCCCTCCCATTCTCTCCCCCCCTTTTCCCTCCCATTCTCTCCCCCCACATTCCTTCCGTTTCTCTCCCTCCACTTTCCCTCCCTTTCTCTCCCCTAACTTTCCCTCCCATTCTCTCCCCCCCTTTTCCTCCCATTCTCTCTCCCCCTTTCCCTCCCAGTCTCTTCCCCCTTTTCCCTCCCATTCTCTCCCCCACTTTCCCTCCCTTTCTCTCCCCTTCTTTCCCCTCACTTTCTCTCCCCCTTTCCCTCCCATTCTCTCCCCCCTTTCCCTCCCATTCTCTCCCCCCCTTTTCCCTCCCATTCTCTCCCCCCCTTTTCCCTCCCATTCTCTCCCCCCCCTTTCCCTCCCATGTCTACCCCCCTTTCCCTCCCATTCTCTCCCCCCCTTTTCCCTCCCATTCTCTCCCCCCACATTCCTTCCTACTCTCTCCCCCCACATTCCATTACTTTCTCTCCCTAACTTTCCCTCCCATTCTGTCCCCCACTTTCCCTCCTAATCTCTCCCCCTCCCTTTCTCTCCCCCATTTCCCTCACATTCTCTCCCCCCCTTTCCATCCCATTCTTTCCCCCCCTTTCCCTCCCATTCTCTCTTCCACTTTCCCTCCCATTCTCTCCCCCTTTCCCTCCCATTCTCTCCCCCCCTTTCCCTCCCTTTCTCCCCCCCCTTTCCCTCACATTCTCTCCCCCCCTTTCCCTCACATTCTCTCCCCCCACAATCCCTCCTATTCTCTCCCCCCACTTTCCCTCCCATTCTCTTCCCTAACTTTCCCTCCCATTCCCTCCCCCACTTTCCCTCCTATTCTGTCCCCCACTTTCCCTTATATTCTCTCCCCTCCCTTTCTCTCCCCCCTTTCCCTCCTATTCTCTCCCCCCCTTTCCCTCACTTTCTCTC